>NC_080565.1:36818115-37113115 GCF_030253575.1 Rhododendron vialii | reverse complement strand
ACCTGAAGAAAGAGATCAGTTATAGTGTTGTAATCAATTGGACAACCTCCCTCCATTTGAGACATCATTAAGGCAAAATTGACAGCTCCCTGCAACCAAAATATCAATTAGATCATTTTTATACTAAAAAGCATACTACCAAACATATTGATAAGAAAGTGAAAAAGCATGAAATGTGATAGTTCGTATAAGTTATCACACATTCTTACACCAAATATCTGATGAATCAAATGCATTGAAAATTGCTGAAAATATACTCAACAGATGACATGATACAATTACGAATGGTAGTTATTTTCCGAGAATTCATCACATACCTGAGGATCTGATCGGAGTATTGTTTGCAGAAGAAACAGATAATCAGGCGTGTATCCAACCTACACCAACACACGAAAAATGGTAAATGGTAAATTTAAAAATGTTCAATAAAATTCAGAAGAATTGATTATAAAACTGTCTTGTCAATAACAACAAAGGGGGAAAAAAGACAACCAACTCTACGAGCTTAAAAGGCATATTCATTCAGGAGATATCATATAAGCTAATGTCAAAAATGTCAGATAAAAAATATCCTATCATTCACCTGCTTGGAGTATATCAGAATTTTGTCAAACTCCCTACGCTCTGCAAAAGCCGCAACAACTTTTGGAGTAGCCCTGGCTTTGATGTATATTTTCAGTGCAAGGTCATTGTCCACAGTCTACAAGAAATTTCAAGTATAAACATCATTTGCGTACGTATAGGCAGCAGACACTAGTCTCCACCACATAAATCAAATTAAATACAAAAATGCTAATGTAAAGACTATATGAGTGTGTGTATATATGTATGGATGGATGGTACCTTGACAAGGTCTCCAAGTTCTTCACTGCATTCCAACTTGTCTTCAGCCAACCAGTTCTCTAAAAGATTTTTCTTGTTCTGATTCACCACAAGCCGTGACAATTCCAAGGACTCAAATGCATTAAGCTTCCCTTTAGTCAAAAGAGTTCCAAAGTACTGCAATAAAGGTGGTGTTTGCCCAGCTTGTACAGGAACACTCTGCAAAATAAGATACAGAAACATAATTAGCCATAATGCATCTTTATAAAAAAAACAACAGCAGTGAAAGAAGGTCCAAACAGAACCTATAACCATTAACCGGATAGGTACAACTCAGCAGCACAGCGTAACAGTGGCTCCATGATCATATACATGCATTCGTTTTCACCCGAAGTAAGCCAATTGCACCATTTCTGTCTATATTTTTGAGCTTAGAGTTCGATTCAGCTATTTCAACATCTAGATTTTCTGTTTAATTGTACTTTGATAAAATTCACTGTGTGGTTTTAAACCACCAAGTAATCACAAACTGCCCTCAATCCCCAGAAATTTAAAAAAAAAAAATTGATATTTCTTAAAGGAAGGAGAATCCAACAAGAACATAAATTACAGAGTCTATTCCATAAGGATTCAGCGGCACCAAATATGTCCTCAAAGATCCTTGCATGCAATCCAACCAAATAACCAACGGTCCAACAAGATTGATAAGAAAACGCAACTCCAACAAGCTTTGAATTTCTTGTTCACAACCAAAACCCCAAAAGTTGGGACAGGTACATCAAAATCACGTGGAAAGCCAAAATGGCACGCAACTCAAATATTTAAGAGCATTGAATGGACAACTAAAGATTTCTTCCTTCCTCCTAAAGCAAACTCATCAACCAAGAAAGGAACTATTAAACTGACACGAATTGGACGTACTACAAGACTGAAATTGATTCAGGAGTAATACAGAAACTTAGCAGGAACATAAAATACATGCCTGAAATTTGGCCACAGTATCAGGAGTGCGGAGGATCCCTTGTGGAGATTCTGCAGCAAGCTCAGCAGCTTCCTTATACTTGGTTTGAGCAAATAATTCTTGGAAACGCTGGACAACCTAATATATTCCCAAATTGCAGTTGGATAAGTCCCAACTCATCAGTACGCAATAAAGGTAATTAACAGCAAACAACAAATCACTTTCCACATCAAAAGACAACAGAGTGACGATTCAGTTGACCCTAAACAATTGAGAAAAAGAATTTTCTTCATCAATAAGAATGATAAAATCGATGTACCAAATTCTCGGCACCAGGTAGGTTCCCTCTCTTTGCAAGATTGACAGCAAGCTCCAAATTGTTCAACTGCATCAATAACAAACAACGTCAACACACAATATCTGGACTGCTATTACCAGACGCAATTAAAAATATGTATGAACATACTTGGCCACTAACGAAAGGCACAATTGTTGCTTCATTCACTGTGGCAAGCAAAACTTGGCCACGCCTATTGATGGCATAGAAGCCTCCAACTGATGAAGCTTCTGCGGTCAGAAAAATTGGATCTGGACTTATCCTATTCCTGTATACAGCAGTAGCTGTTTCCAGGTCATAGACAAACAGAAGCCCTAGCTTGGTGATGACATAAATCAAACTGTACTTGTGGGAAATCTGCCAAAAATCAGAAAAGAATTGTAAGAGATTACAAGCACCAAACCAGAGTACAAAACTTGGAAGAAGTTATACCTGCATGGAAACGGGAAAGTCGTCAGCAAAATCTGGAGGAAAGAAAAGATCTGCCTGCTTCTTCGTAAAAGATGGTCTCCCTACACACAAATGAACAGATGCATAAGTTAAAGATTAGAACTGTTCATGCCTCCATGCATGAGAACCAAGGAAGCATAATGATTCCAACAAGAAAATAATCTACACATGTTCTTGATTCTAGTTCTCCTATAACTCATGGTCAGACATTATGGGTAGAACGTAATCATTTTCGCTGCTGAATCGTGATTTTCTTCTTCAACTTTTTAATGGCACAAAATTTAAATTGTAAATAATTCATCCAGAAATTAGAATAACTGCACCCTATAGCATTCTGAAAGAACAACAAAAGCATTATCATTCAGTAAAAGCTATTTGTATCAAGCCCAAAACTGATGGATACAGCAAGTAAATTAATTATACATACTGAAACCGCAATGGAATAGGACTCAAGCTACAAAATAAGAACCAAAACCAATAAACCGCCAACTTCCAGACTATAAACAAATTAAAAGAGAAAAAAAGAAAGGGCAAAACGTGAGACCTGGCTGGGCACCGAGCTCAATAACATGCAACTTTGATGTAATCTGCCCAGCATTTACCGATTTTGTAGCAAAAGAAATAAGAATGGAAGGATTCTCATTTCCCGGAACCTGTATAAGACGAAACCAATAGATCTCACACATACTATAAAAGAGCATCAACTGTGCATGCAAGATAAGTTTAAGGAACCAAACACACCTTGAATGTGGCAAATGAAGCTGCATGAGCTTCAAGAGCTTGACTACGCTGCTGATCCACAGAAAAGAGTTGCATATTTCCTTTGACAAGTTGCGGTCTCTACAAAAGTAAAGACAGGTGGCAAAGCAGTACACGTATAAGGTCACATTGGAAATTATTTAAGTTAATGCAACTGAGGAAAACAAAGAAACAAGTAAACCAATAACTGCTTATACATATTTAGAACTGCAAAGCATTGAATACACAACAAGCTGATCGCAATAGATGGGAAAGGACCATAAAGTACTGCATCATACTATTAACAAAACCTAAAAGATGATGCTGACAACTGCAGAAGGAAGCACGTGAAAGATGCTAATAGAATGGAAGCCAATTCCAGTCCACTTTAATGCAGGACTGAGGAAAGATGAAACTTCTTGCCATGATATTTTCGGAGTACAACAATATGTAGAAAGAAAACAAAAGAATCATAAAATTACTATTCAAACCCCATCCCCAGGAAAAAGTTAAATAAATATCCTCATGTATCGGCTAGCATTATCCTCATAGATTGTTGTACTTCCAGATATGCCAGTCTTCCTTGGGAAAGAGTAATGTTCATACATCAAGGTATAGCTTGCTTGATTGCAATTGCATACAGAAACTAACGGTAAGGCTAAGTGCTTGTTGTCATATCATTTTGCTTACCCTCTTTAGATAATAAAACCTAGCATGCAAGTCACCAGAAAACATTTTGTTGAATGAGATATCGACACTGTCTCACACTCAGAAATCCATATACAAAATCAGACCACAGATCACATGGTTGGCATTAATGATTGTCATTCCGATAAGCAGTATCTACTTTCTACCACTTCACGTATTTTAGGCACATCAGGAAGGATGTGTTCCCCACATTGTCACACATCACCATGAAGATGGGGTGTGCCAGATACAAAAAATCAGACCACAGATCACATGGTATGCATTAATGATTGTCATCCCAATAAACAGTACCTACCACTTCATGTATTCAAGGCACATCATGATGTGTTCCTCACATTGTCACACATCACCATGAAGACCTCCTTGCGTCACATATATGATCTGTCTCATATGGTAAATCCTCAAAGAAACACCAATTCACAAACACTTGGGGTGTGCTTCGGATGTGGAAAGAGAAGCTCAGAGGCACCTTCCTAGTATATTGCGGGAGCTAAAAGTCTGAGTTCAACAGACTCTAGGTTCTTGGGATTTGGTGACTAAAGAAGAAGGGCGAGTTGGTCAGTTTGGCTATGTCGGCCAAAGTAGATAGAAAGAACCTGCTACACCGTTTGCCCAATAATCTTCTAAAAATATTTCCCAGGAGAAGTTTCTCAACAATGGCAGTACATGGGGGCCACCGGGGTCCAACAATCCAACAGCTTGGCATAAAAGCCAACTGGATTCCAAAACACGCCGTCACATGCATGCACTCACTTTACAACAAAAGGCTATACTACAATTGCATCACTATTTGAACCCTTTAATACTCTCAGTCACTCTCTACTGAGTTTCTAGTACACAGACTCTTTCACGTCTTTCTTATCCTGCCCCCACGGTGCTGCTTTATCTCTCACCCATTCTCACAAAGTTTCCAAAGCCTCTGATGTGTTTCGTCATCTCTTAGCCGGACATTCGGTTGTCTAGGAACCACTTGTACAACAACATTCCATGCCATTGACAATCCAATAAACAAGATGAGCTTAAACACAAATTATGTCCAAAACAAGAGGAAGCGGAACAGATGCAACACATAGAGAGGGAGACGGAATAAACAGCAGCACTTTGTCTCTTGACTCTATTCTAATCACATCACATTCCGGATAAAACTATAAATATAACACACCAAATTCTAAAATATGGGCAAATAATCAAAGAAACCAACATAATAAGCATGACCATTATCAGCTAAAAAGTACCTCGGCCGAACCAGGAGCGATTCCAATCAATACCAACCATTTTTCGGTAGGATCACATCGGTAGTTAATTATCTGATTATTGGCTAGATTAGCCGTTCTGTCAAACATCTTCACAGGTTCAGATTCACCTACCCAAAAAAAGGGGGGGAAAAGGTGGTGAATAATAAAAAAACAGACAACACCAAAAGAGGGCATAAAGTAGCATATTGCTCTTTCTGTTGAAACGAAAGTGTGTTACCTTCGATGGACCAATGATATACAGAGGTTTGTGTGACAAGACCCAACATCTTTGGAGTGATCCATTTCCAAAAAACAACCTACAAGCAGAGCACGGAGTAAGCTAATTAAAATATTCAAATTCTGAGGTGCGGATTGTGCGGTGAGGCATTTCAAGGACAAAATAAACCTATCACCTGCTCAGGCATCTGATATGATTTCATTTTTGCTTTCAACTCAATGTTAAATATCTGCAAGTGATCCTGAGTAGTTCCCGGAAGTTGGGCTTCAAAAGAATGAAACCATGTCATGAGCTAAGATATCGAGAAGTAAACTTCTAAAAGTAAGGAAGACAAAAGCTACAATAAATTATTCCAGAAAAAAGTTAATTGAACCTCCAAACTATAGCAATTTGAGATGCTATAGTCCCAATAGTTTGGAGTACATTTACTGTCCACGATGTGAAATTATCTTTGTAAATCTCCCACGCATCACATTCCAAACCTATGTCCAATTAAACTGAAGCAGCAATGTTTCCCGTGCAACGATAACTTCATAAATCTAGGCAATAACTTAAAGGGAGCAGAACAGTTAATGATGTGTCCAAAATGTCAGTAAGATGAACAGATGGAAAATATTCCAATAGCCACAGGCACATCTTTCTGCATTCCAAAAAAAACATGCAGAAAAGCAAATTGACATTGAATATTCTTTATGATGTAACTGGCTGGAAAACATCGAGATTTCAGGGGGAAAAAACGGGAAAAATAACCCTTCAAGCAGCAGTTCTGATAATTAAATGCTCATACTCATAGTGACCCAAACGAGATATACCTTTAAGAGCCAAAATTCTGGAATTGGGATTCATGAGGGCCGAATCCGCCGTTATAGGTCTCCTCAAGGGCTGATTTGGCATACTCATATCAATAATTACAACACTGTTCTGAGGCGACGTCTCACGAACGCATATATACTTGTCGGATTCCATGGTAACATGCGTGAAAGTTATAAATTGAGGAGTGATCCCTAGGGTAGGCAACTGCAATACCACAGCACACAATAAGTACAAACATCAGCCAATAACTAAATCCCTTCAGCCGCATTCCTAGCCATAACATGTAGATTGTGACGACATCAACATATTACTAAATGGCAGAAACAAGTAGCGATTCATTCTCACCACCAGGGAATATAATAATATATTAAGAAGAAATGCTCTCTCAGCCAAATTTACTGTCGTTTTATGTCACTACAAATGTGGATGGTCCTTTATTGGTAAGTTCATTTCATGTTCTGAAAAGATTATACAGAAAGAAAATCAAGTTGAATCACATCCTGATGTGTGCGGGTGGCTCTAGCTTATCAGCAATGGGTTCAAAATTACACAAATCCTCTGAACAAAAATTTACTTGACAAGTTTTGTCGCACTATTGAACCCACTAGTGGAAAATGTTGAACCCACTCAGTCATCCGGAATAAAGGGGTAACAACTACCAACAATACAGTTAGCTTTGTAGACAAACAGAATTCTTGTAGATCCATTAGTCTATTTGCTCATCAAACAACTTGAACTGTAGGGAGACTTTTTCCGCAAATGAAGTACATGATAATCAATTGGGCTTCCTGATGAAACCCATTGGATAGATGATGTGTACTATGAAAAAAAAATGCTTTCAATAAAATTGGCAAATAAGACCCTGGTGAACGATTTCAAAACGGGAAGCTCCATTATTGCAGAAAACTCGTGAAAAAAAGTACCAGAAGAACAAAGTGGCAGTGGTACGGGTGTTCTACCTTCAAACTGGAAGGATCACATTAAGCCACGTCATTCAGCATATAAATTCAATACGGATTTCCTGTTTTAGTACCTTACTCTGTTTGAAAAACAAAATCTCGGCCACGTGTATCATCCCCCTATTGGCAAAAGAACTTAGCACCTATGAATTTTGATATACAACCTCACGACTTACATTACAGATCCAGATAAAACAGATCTACACGAAGTTCAACGCGCACTAAGCAACACAAAACACTATTAACTATATCCCAATAGAAACGCCAAATCGATTAAGGTTGCCAAAAAACTAATAAGAATTTAGCCGACGACTTCAAATCAGTTCCAATCAGTTCGAAACGCGATTGTTCCGAATCAATTCGGTAAAAACTTGGAAGTACGAGATTCGAATCGGTTGGTTTGTGAGAGGATTAGTACCGTTAGGGTTTCCTTCATGCTGATCGGAGCGTTAGCGGCCGCCATGGTGGCGAGATCGGAGGACTCCGATCTAAGGGATGCGAAGGGAAATCGCCAATTGAGAGAGGACTGGGGGCGGATTGAGGGACGTCAAATCGCTGCGAGATCTGAGGCAGCGAAGGAACCCTGTAACACTCGTAGGTGGAGAGAGAGAGGGAGAGAAGAGATCTAGAGAGAGAAATGGAGGGTTCCTTGTGCTATGATGAGAAGGCTGACTGTAAAATAAAAAGGGGAGAATGGAAAAAACGGGGTTTTGTTTGAGTGCGCCTGTGCTCTAGCCAGAGTTGAGTGGTGTTTGTGGATTTGGTGATGCTGCAGCACACCCCGCACCTTGAAAGTTAGGCTCTGTTTGGAACTCAGGAAAAAAAAAAAGAAAATTAAAAAAAAATTCCTCCTATTGTTTGGTTGTAGAGAAAGAGAAAAGTAAATAAAAATTTTGAGTGTAGTGAATAGTAAATTTTCTCTCTCATTTTCTTTTCCTTTCTTTTCCTTTCCCTAAGTTCCAAATAGAGCCTTAGTGCGGTTGATCCTACCGTTTATTTCGGCACGAATGACACGGATTTAATCAAATCTCCTACTCAAACGATTCGGATTTAAACTGAGGTTTTTCAAATCTGAATCATACATTGTTTGAAGCAAAATCCAAGAGATTCATTACCGAAATAAACGACTAGATTCACCGCACTATAAGTTGTAGGGCAAGAGTGCCCCATACAGCCCCAGGTCCGGTGTTTGGGGTCGTGGAATCCAGGTCGGGCTATTTTTCTATTCTACAATGTATTTTTTCTAAGGCGAAAGTACATAAACACCCCTTCATATCACTTTTTTCCATAGAGATTCCCTCGCATTTAAAATCGCCAATACAAACTCCCTTGGCTATTGAAAACGAAAAAAATGCTAACTCCGTTAACGGAATGAAGAAAATGACTAAGAAATCCTTTTTTATAAGGCAAAAGTACATAAACACCTCCTCAACTATCACTTTGTTTGACGGAGACCCTTAATATTTATATTATACCTTTATTCTATCAATCATTGTTCTAATCGTTTTTTTCGTTTTATACAATTTATTTTTTCCTTACATCAATCATTTTAAATAGAACTTTTTATATATAACTCTAAAATTGCATCTTCACTTATTTCATCCATAAAAGATTGGATTCCACCAAAAATAGCGTGAAAACCATGGTGCAGCGGCGACAGGTGCATTGGTGGTTCTTTTGCTAAGAAGAAATGAGAAGGAAAGAAAATGAGGGAAATGAGAGAGGTGTGGGAGAAGAGAAGTAGAGGAGAATGGTGGCGGCAGCCGGTGGCGGCCATGGCGGATGCTGCGTTGCTTTTCTCATCTCATTTTTTAGTAACTTATTTGGGTTCTTTAGAGAGAGAGAGAGAGAGGGGGCGGGGGGGGGGGGGGGGGAAAGTATGTATTGGAGGAGAGAGAAAAGGTCACCGAAGTGGGACGAAACCAGTGGTTAGTCGGTGAGGGTATAGAGAGAGAATAGCTTAGATGGAGAGGGAGAAATTATCTGTGATTGAGAAGGAGGATGAGAGATTATCTGTGCTGGTTTTGGGCTTTGATTGGAGGCTGTTTGTAGAGGGAAGAAAGAGAAGGGTTAGATGGGGTGTATGTATGTAATGCAACAAGGGTATTCTTTTCCGATTTATGGATGAAAGGGTTCATCACAAACAGTTTTGAGACGGAAGAGTGTCACTTGGGTAACGTAGATTAGTTGATGAGGTTTGTATAGGCGATTTTAAATGTGAAGGGGTCTCTGTGAAAAAGTGATAGTTAAGTGAGTATTTATGTACTTTCGCCTTTTTCTAATTGTTGTGTATAACATCTATTTTTGGTTACGGGAGAGAAATTTTGATAACCGGATATGGATGCTAAATTACATTCTTATGCATACCTCGTCTAATTTTTTTTGACGAAAAAAATAATTAAAGTCTCAACAAAGCCTCGTATGAATGAAGTCTAATCATTCGATTATCGAAATGGGCCATCTTATGATAATTGTTAAGAACACTAACCAAGTAAAAAGTCATATTGAATTTTAATCGAAACATATTTTTTTGTTGAATCGAAACACATCTATCTCTCAAGGTAAAAGTATTACGAGCGCATGTTTATCTATATTATAAAACGGAGCGGTTTTTATGTACACATACAAACAAGAGTAGCTCTCCAGCCGTCAGATCAAATTTTCAATAGGTTATAGCCATCCAATCAACTTCTTTAATAAATTTATCGTCTCCCTCCCTCTCTCTTTCCTTACTTCTTTAGCAATGTTGTCATTTCTAGGGACAAACATATTTTTTTTCTTTATTTAACAATGAGCCTTTTATTATCAAACCGTTTTCTTTTCCCTATTGTCAATCTTTAACTCTATTATTGGGATGTTGTGCATTGTCCACTCATCTGTTAGAAAACTCTATTTAATTTCTTTCTTCCATCAACTGAGGTAACAATAGAAAAATATTATAAAAACTTTACTCATACAAAAGAATAAACTTAAATTTTTTTTTTTTGGTAACAAGTTGTTTCACCTATTTCTTGGACGCATGATTGAAAGTAGTAGTGCTTGATAATTTGTCTCAGTTATAGGAGGCCTGTAGCATTCCTTTGATTTGGAGGGGGGAAAAACTCAAGTTGTGGCATTCCATTGCAAGAATTATTTTCAATGTAAAAAAAAAAAAACAACATTCATTAACTTACGGGAAGTGGAGTTTTAAAACTATTTTCATTTTTTTTTTGGATTAGTTGTTGGTTGAACTATATTAGATACGGGTGTGATATAAGTATTGGTTGATCGTGATAGCTGTTAACAAATGGTTGTGCATAAGTTAATTACAATTTTCATTTGGGTATGTGCTCCTACTTTTTCAACGAGTGTGGTATTATTTGTTGTGAAACTATTCTTAGAAGAAATTAGTTCAATTTATACCAGTTGTCTATTTGAAGAGAATTTTAAAAAATAAATTATAAAATTTTTCATTTGGGTTTTTTAAGATTACTAGAAGGGAAGGATAATTTTTTTTAAGTTGTAATAAAAAAGTGTTGTGTCGTGTCTTTTTTTTTTATCGACGTATTGTGCCGTGCTTTTAGGCACGGGTAATCACTAATTGTTTTATAAATACTTCATGTCCGTTTCAAGTTCTGGAGGAAAACTAATGTTGTCATAATTTACATTATCAATGAGTTTTAAAAGTGAATAAGTGAATGATTCCGATTATTAAAGCTGTCGAATTGAAGAAGGATTCGCAAGAATCATCTAATAAGACGAGTTTCCTTTTGGGGCAGGATAGGGTTGGTTTACTTAAGGGTTAAGTTTTGGTCAACTGACACGTGATGGATAGGCATTAATGCCATGATTTTGCCATTTACTGTACTACGGTATATGAGTATTCCCGCAGCCCAAACATTGGAAGCCTGGTTCATTTAATTGGCTATTATGAATCCCCAGTCCAGAGGCCCAGTAAACATTGTCAATTGGGCCAAGACTCCGGCCCAGGCCTCGAAAAACCCTCGCCTCAACCTCCTATTCATTTGTGGGTCGGGACCCGAGGGCCTTTTTTCATTTTTCTATATCATCTTCTTCCAAAGTTCTTTTTTACTTTTTCTCTCTTTTTGAAAGGTCCAAAGTTTTTCCTTGAATAGCCTTCTTTCCGAAGTTTAATGAGACAATTATCACATGATTTCCCATTCATGTTATCTTTTGATGTTTGGGTGAAAGGCGAATTTTTCTTCCCTCTCCCAGAGTGGTTGGGGGGCCTGCATGCCCCCACGTGTGACATTTAGATTAAAAATGAATAAATTTCGGTCATTAAATTAAAATCATCCCAAAAAACAATGTGATTTTATGATTATTTTGCAAATTTTTTTGACACAAATGCCTTTTCCATACCATTTGTAACATTATACATACCATAATGTATAGCCACAATATATGGTCACATTTATCACAATATATGGTCATACTTACTACGAGAGGGGATTCAACCAACGATTGAGATTAAAAAATATATGCCCATGCAACCCCACCCATCTACTGTGCTTAAAAAAATGAAATTATTGCTTGCCTTTTATCCAAAATAAACGAAATTATAAAATAAAACACTTTAAAAAAAATTATAATTTTTGATACTTATTACATTGATTAAATTATAAGTAAAATAAATTGTTACAGTTTAAATTGTGAAAGAATAATTAAATTTGTAATTATATATAAAACGTAATATATAATTAATTTAGGGACTGCACAAGGGTTAAAAGGTCATTTGACAGCTTTTTACATCATCCACCATTCCTTATACCTCCTATTAATCCTTCATTCAAACGAAGTACTATTTAATCCCCCTTCTCTAATACCTCATCCAAACAACCTACTATTTAATCTCCCTCCATAAACATCACATCAATGTGGACCCTCCCTTATTAACTAATACTCTCTACTATCTTATCCTCCTTATTAACTAATACTCCCAATTCTTTATCCGCATCCAAACGGGCCGTAAGTGGTATGGAGGCGGATGCCCCACATTTGACCTTTACATTTAAAAAAATAGATAAATCTCAGTCAATAGATCAAAATTATCCCAAAAAACGAGGTGGTTTTGTGATCTCGCAAAAAAATGTAATTTTTTTACAAACTAGCTTCACATACCATTTTTTATAATCACACGACCACAATATATGGTCAAACTTACCTAAATGTATGGTCATTGGCCACGATGTATGGTCACACTTATCACAATGTATGGTTACACTTACTAAGAGAGGGAGTCAACCAACGGTTAAGAATTAAAAATGGAGATCCAACCATTAAGCGCAAATGGGGGCATGGATGCCCCCAAACAAGACGGGGCATCATTGCCGAATCCATGAAAGGCGCATCACTTCTTTCTTTCCTTCTTTCTCACATCTCACCAATTTATGCGCACTCGAACTAATTTATGAATCAATCTCGTTGTCAATCATCTCCCACTTGAAGCAAGAGCACTACCCCAATATAAACTTACTTCAGGAGAATTGATGCATGCACTTGAGACCTTAGAAGGGATGAAATGCTTTTAACCCCCATGCCTTGATCGACCACCAGGCCAAGGATTAACATCACTTCTTGCATTCTGAAGCGCAAAAAACAAAACCAAAAATTCATTACCTCATTTTCTTCTCAAACTATAATTTCACTTCGAAATTTAGAGCACCTGCTTTGAAGAAGATGCAAAGTAACTTCCAACACCCGAATAAAATCAAGGATAGTCTTATTGCAAATGGAATGGGAATCCGGGGTGCATGCTGTCCCTAGCATGCGTATTGGGTGCATCTGCGCTGTGAGGGGCGGACCCATCTTGGGGCACGTGGGGTCACGTGCCCCCACGCCCCTTTTAATTTTTTTTTTCCAGATTTTGTATGTGTATATATATATAATATGTCCTACATGTGCAAGAAGTTAGTGTGTGGTGCAGTGAGAAAGGACGCGGGTTCGAGACCCCACTCCTCTAAGTTTTTTGTTTTTTTTTATCAAAATACACTAGAACTCCCACTCACAAACGTCTCGAATCTATGTTTTTTTGTTTTTTTTTTCAAAATACACTAGAACTCTTTCACAACCAATGTTTCTCCCACTCCCCAACGTCTCTAATCATTTATGTAGTACTCAATATGAATCCACAATTGTATTTGTATATTTTGGTCCCCGAAACTTGTACTTATAGAGTTAATAATAGGAAAATAGATGATGAACATGTGATAATTTTTTTTTAACTCATATAGTGGAGGTGCATAGTTTGCCCAAGTAACTTTTATTAAAATACATATATACTTTAAAATTATTACGTTATCATGAATGCTAAAATTATTTTGGTGTGAATGTGCTTAACTGTAACTCATATATTACCGCGTTACAAAGAAAATTGGTGCCCCCACTATGTCAAATTCCTGGGTCCGCCACTGGGCCGCCGTCCGTGATCGACAATGAATGGCTCGAATTTCATCTCGGCCGAATGGTATAGCCCACCTGTAAGCATCGTGTATTACCATGCATGAGACGTGGGTTCAACCCTCACAAACTAAAAATAACTACTAGCACTATTTGCACTTCTAAAAAAAAAAACAGTCCTATTGTTAATTAGTAACTTCTAACATCATAATATTTCTTAGGGCCTGTTTTTCCTTTCTTTCTTCGGATCAATACTCTTATGGTTTTTTTTTTCTTCTTATAGTAGAGCATTCGAGCCAATTTACACGTATCTCAATTTATTCCGAGATCCTGAAGTTGAGGACCGGAGAAGCTTCAGGACAACAAAATGTTTGTTGAATCAACATAATTACACAACAGTCGGGAAACAAATAATTACATGGGGTGATGGAAACATCCACTCGGACCACTACTTTGTCCATGAGAAGGCCAAATTGTTGTTTTGGATTCAATAAAGGACAACAAAATGTTTGTTGAAACGTTGCCTGCCTACCTTCGTCTCTACGTCTGGTCCTCGTTCGTAAATCACGCACCACATTTTCAACCATTGGAACAAGTCAATTCATCTTTCTTTTTGGGTTGGAAAGATTCAGGCAATGAACTTGCACATGCATAATAGGTGATAGTAACAAATACTGTACTACGGCGCAAGTCCGGTTAGCTGGTGGGTTTGTTCCCCACATAATTGACCCGAATTCGATTATTGAGGTCATGTATCAAGAAAATAATTTCTTATGAATTCCCTGTTGAAAGTCTAATCCGCTTGAGGTTTCTCCGTGTGCGCGTCGGCCCAATCCGTTGGGGAATATCCACAGAGTCCATACCACATCACATGGATTCAATAGACATTGAATGACTTATATCAACTTAAAAAGCTAAGCCTTGTAATTGGTGAGCCATCCAATTGTATATATATTAAGGTCCAATCTTTTTTTCTATTCATCCGATGTAGGACTCAAACTTTCACATATGTTCCTAACATTCCCCAGTCCCCGCATAGATGGTCTGCCTTTAATTTGAGTCTTTGACTGGACTGAGGAGAAAATTAATTGAAGCCCGTCTAAGCTAGCCTGGATATTCCTACCGTTGAACCGAAAAAAGAAAGTAATTTCTTATGAATTCCCCAGCAAGAAAGTAATCTCTTATGAATTCACCGGTTCCATGTGAACTAACTTACTAAACTCTCCCGCTAACCCTCCAATGTATATAATATTTGGAAAAAAGAAAAGAAAAGAAGCAGCAGTTTATCACTTTATCTGTAATGTACTGAACATTAAAAATTTGAATTGTATACCTTGCTTGCCCCCCTCCTTTGAAAATGCCCCAATGCTGCAGAAGTACGGATGATCAAATTGGTATTAGGCCATGGCCCATGCACACTACTAGTAAAAAGAAGAGATTGTTTGACCAAACCAATTAGTAGAAATAATGAAGAGTCTTATCATGGACAGTTCAATTTTAGTCTAATGCACTATGTATGCATTAGGCCAAGTGTATATTGAGTAAATAGTAGTATTCTGATAATTAGGCAAAGCCATTCAAATTCAGACCAACCTGTCCACGGCTGAAAGTTGATGCCCGCCTTTTTATAGCCTGATTTTTCTCCGTTCCACTGTTTGTTACACGCGCACATACATACGTATATGTATTGGGCCGATTCTTCTTTATTTACTTTGTGGTATCGTTGCGTTGTGGGTTTTGAACCTGCGTTACAAGGCCAATGGGTTCTCTCCTCAATGTGTTAGGGAGTTGCTTATAGCTGATACTGCTGGTATGTTGGAAACTTTGGAAGGCAGTGAGATTCCTTTTGTTTTTCGATGTTTTTTAGTATTGAAAGCGACGTGAGCTAGGAATCAGAAGAACTGATCACTTTTAACCTACACAAATTTGACTCCCCTAACTCCAATAATGGTTTCTACATGTGGATTAAGGAATCCCGGTGAGTGATGGAAGGTCAAGACCAACCGAATCCTCCAGATTTTGGTGCCTGCCTTGAGGTGGATTTCCCCATAGAATCTGAAGTATTTTAAGTTTTAGTTATGTACCTCGTGTTATGAGTTAATGAAACTAATTTTTGCCGTTTCATTCCACAAGGGATTCTCATGGGTGGTTGTTAAACCAAGTCTGTTTTTATGAGTTCCACTAGTCATTGACTCGTTAAAACTTGTTTAAAATTGACTCGTTGCACGAAAAGATTAAGTTTCGACACATTTTCAGAACCTGTTGAGATTCGAAACTAAAATTAAACAACCCATTACTCAACTCAACAAGTTTATGATTTTATGAAAGAAACACAAAACAAGCAATCTAGTTACTCAAAAATCGATGGAGACACGTTTGATAGCGGATCGATTGATAGACACACTAAGTTTACAAACCTTTTTTTTTTTTTTTTTTAAATTTTCCAACTCAACATGAACAACTCAATACACTGCTTGGCTCGACTCATTTACGGCCTCAGATAGATCTTCTTTCACGAAGCTTTCTAAACTCTAACTAGTTTATTGAAGGCACTGCACTTCTAGAACCAACTACCAAGAAACAATATGATCCAGCAGCAAGCCAATTCTTACTGGCCCGGGTCCAAGAAGGAAGTAAAAAGCATGTTTTCCGTGGGTTGAAAAGTATTCGTAAATGGGTTGCTCAAGGTCAACTCTCACTAGCAGAGCAAGTGCTTCAAGTTGTGTCACAGTCTGATACTGGGCACTATGACTGTTGTCAAGTCCACCATTGAAGATAGAATAGTGATCAACAACCGGTCAACAACAGCATTGACACAAAACCAGGTTCGAGTCGTTCGACTCACGCCTAAACGCTATCGAATTTTTATGTCGACTCACTCTGTACGAAACTTTGCCCCGATTTTAGTCGGACCCCCAACTAGCGGACGGTTAGGTAAGTCCTCCGGATTATTCGACCTAATGCATTGGATACTATTGAAATCCGAAGCCAAGGTTTCATAGAGAAGAATTAGATACACAGCACAGCAGCAGAGTTTTCGTTTAACTGAAAAGGCATAAATCTTTTTCCCAAATAACAGTGAAATCCGAAGCCAAGGCCAAAAATATAAGTTGGTTACTGAAGAAAATATCCTCTGTACATTTAGAATGGGATACAACATACCACAACACACTATCAACTTTCCTATGGAGGAAGAAATGTCAAGAACATTCATAATACAATTGATTCAGGTCCTTACTACTTCCCGCCCTGATCGGTGGACGCTAATCATCAGATTCGGATCATACGTACAGATATTAGAGTTCCGAGCTTCCAAATTCCATGGCTTCAAGTTTCTACACAATTATGGACTTCTGAATGCTGGGAAGCGATTTTGACCGTCTTCATCTGAATTTTATACTTCCTCCTAGCATGTTTTACGGAATAAAATGAGCTAATTGAATCACCAAGACACTTATGTCGTCTATGGATCCCCTCGTTACTGACAGATCGACAAGCTTTTTACAAGCAGAAAACGGCTCCAGGTTATCGATGCCTACGCATGAATGGCGAACTACATCTACTGCCTCCTGATTACTGACCTGCAAAGTGAAAACAAAGCATCAGCATATAACTCTTGTGAAACGAACTGAACTAAGATGCAACTTAAATGACAACAATTTGACAAGTGCGATTTTTGTCAATTTACCTTATCCCACAGTCCATCAGACGCAAGGATTAAGAACTCGCATTCAGGTGTGAGTCTAACAACTTTGGTCTCCGGTTCCGCTACCACCCAATTTTTAAGATGTTGATCCCCCAGTCCTCTCGATACAGCAAGCGACCCCTGTATTCTCCAAACTCCGCGACAACAGTCCACATAACCACCCTGCATATATATAACAGCAAGAATTTTATCCATCAGTTGCAGTGGTAACTTATGTTACGCAACATGAAATTTAGGTAAGCTAAAAGTTGGGTTTGATATACATGGTCGCTTACCGTGTTTTCAATCCTGTCTCTTTCGTCTTCCCTGCAAGGCCGGTGATCAGCTGTCAGGGCCTCGGCGACAGCTCCTCGGCTCAAAACAGCACGGCAGTCACCAGCGTTGGAGACAACAAGATCACCTTCACGTATCAACGCAGTGACACAACAAGTACCGCCGCTCGCACCTTCCTTTAGAAACTCTGCATCTGTGGTAAGGTAACCATCTTTTACTGCCTCTTCTATTTCTTCTTCGCGTCTTCTTGTCACCTCCTTCATAATGTTCCTGCCTATATTGTTCGCAGCAAATTCTGCAGCTTTTGCCCCTCCATGTCCATCAAAAACACCAAAGAAAGCCTGCAAATTGTACAAAGATAAAGAGACGTAAGTCACTAATAAAACAGAAAATTAGGCAAAAAACCCAATCTAGAGAAAAACAAACTACGTTATGTACAAACTAAAAATGGTCTGAATTTTCGAAGTCACGCCCAAATTTCCTTGCTTTTTGCCAATTTTTCTCTTTTTGTATCGAAGATGAATAGTAGACTATCAAAATGAGTCAAGCCCTTCAACAACTCCAAATTTTGTGAGACTATAACGTACTGATATGTTCTTCACGGCTTCCATTAGAAGCTTGTACGTTTTCGTTTCCATTTCACTATTCTGTTTCAAGCTTCCATAGCCTTTTACCAATTTCCCTATCAACTTCAACTTATCATTACAATTCGTATCTAACCATCAAACTGGGGAAATTCACATAAGTTGTACTTCCATTACATAGGTTCCAATCAGCCACTATCGATTGGCATCAACGTCTAATAGGACCGATAAACAAACCATACTGGAGCTTGAGTTCGTGCTCGTTCATCAAATTCAAGATCGATTCAATACATAAACAAACAGAACTTGAACAATTTTTTGGAGCTCATTCAGTTTCCAAAACCAGCTAATTTTTTGGAGCTCATTCAGTTTCCAAAACCAGCTCGAACAAGCTAATACTAGGCTCATTCAGTCTATGATATTATATAACAAACAAATTCAAGCAACTCGAGAACGTTTGCCAGATTAAAACTCTATTGTGATCGGCTCGTCTCACAAATAAGCTAAATTTGAACATGTTTTGAAATCCGTTAAGTTTTCAAACTAAACTTAAACAACTGCTCGGCTCGATAATCACCCCAAAAATCCACCGCCTTGGAACACCACCACACCAACAAATTAAAACATAAGATAGCAACAATTCAGCAGAAAACTCTTTAAATACCTGTTTAGAATCTCCTTGACTATTAACAACGGCCGAATACCGGTCCTCCATAGCTCGCCTTTTCCCTCTCTTACAGCACACGTAATACCCCTCCCCGTCAACCTCCACCTCGTCCATCGGACCCACCTCCGCCGGCGCCTCGGTCGCCGCAAAACTCAACGCCAAGCTCGGAATTTCGATCATCGCCGGCCTCTTCCTCTTCATAAGCGCCGGCCCAGACGTAGCCGTAGTTAAAAGTGTAGTAGTAGTAGTAGAAGAAGAAGAAAAAACGGGCTCGTCCTCCGGCTGGTTGTTGAGACGAAGCGTCAAAGGCGATAACGGAGATGTTGGTGACGAATGTGAAGGCGTGGATTGTGAAGATGGCGAGGCGTGTAGATTTAAGGTAACTGGAGGAGAAACCGAGAGTTTGTAGAAGAGAGGAGAAACCCTCAACGGCACTGCTACGGCGCAATACATGTTTTCCGAGCACTCTGTTGTCCTCAGCCCGCGCTAGTTTAGAGAGAGAGAGAGAGAGAAAGTCTGAGAAAGAGAGAGATTTGAGAGCGTCCGGCATTCCAGTGCCTCGTATATATACCGGGCATTTTGGCTCCAGATGGTTTTTATTTTTTATAATTTTGAAGAAGTCAAGGAATCCAACAAATAATAAATAATAATAATAAAAAACCCTATTAATATAATGAAAAAAGGAACTGAAGCCGTTCAGAAGAAAACGGCAGTAGCCAATAGGGTGAGACGGCTGATCAAAAAATAAATAAATAAATAAGGGTGAGACGAAAGATTCGGTCGAGTTGGACCCGGTTAGGTGTTTGGCTTGGTTAATAAATGAGCTAGACTTTAAATTTAGATTGTGTTAGCACAAGTTTTGCTCGAATAAGCTCACGAACTCGCGAGAATAGATTTGCTTGTATAAGCTCATGAACACGAAAACTTTTTATCTGTGCGTCTCTTTTTTCTATTTTTTGTGTCCCATTAGGAATTTTTTTTGGGGTGCTTGGGAATAACCTCTTTAGAGTTTATCAGTGCATAGTAAAAAATGCTGATGAACAGTATACATTTTCATTCTACCTACTCATTTTTACCTTTCACACCACGGCAGCATCTATATAATTTTCTCTCTATTCTTTAAATATTCAAAAATAATATACATGGAGAGAGGAAAGGATGAGCGAGAGAGGAAGTGGTAAGGAGAGAGAAAATGAAACAATATTTTAATGAATCCATTGTGAACACTTCTTCGATAGATTAAGCTAACTACTGTTCATGGAGGAAAAATACCTCCATGTATACAGAACCTGGTGTAGCCCTGTTTTGGTGTATTCATTATGTAAAGTAGCTAGAAATGTTTATTTTGCTCCTATGATGTACTTGCTCTTGCTCTTAGGAAACCAACAATTTGAGATAATATGATTATTAAATTGTACTTTTCAATTTTACCTCGGTGGATTATTCCTTGGAGTTCAGAGTTCTAACTTATTCAGGGGCTGATAAAAAAAAAAAAACTTATTCAGGGTATAAGAGAAAAGGGAGGGCAAAATGGAAATATTACATTACTACTTTTTTAGAAACTTTGCATAAAACAAAAAACTTATCATTAGTAAATTTCTATAGGCTTATTTTTCCCATAGTTTTTTTTTTTTCCCCAGATTCTACTTGTTTATTTTTTCCACATGGAGACAAATCAAAAGTGTCAAAAAAAAAAGATTTGACTGAAAATAGTAGTTAAAATAAGAAAAAATATATCACCAATATAATATTCGCAAATGAAATGTCCATGATTTTGTCGATGGGCTGTCAAATTGCCGCTTATTGAATACTGTCATTTTTTTAGCCTTTGTTATAGCTAAGCTAGGGACGTTAATTTTACACATAAGATACACAAATTATTTTAGTCAATAATATATTGTGACCTCAGGGCTATAAACAAATCGAGCAGCTCGCAAACTCGGCTCGATTCGTTTAGTAAACAAGCCGAGTTCGAGATTGAGTTTTCGGCTCGTTTGCTAAACAAATCTTGGCTCGTTAAGGGAGGCTCAGCTCGATTAAATAGGCTCATTTATTAGTAAATGACTAAGCTTGCTCATTATGCCTCGAGCCGAGTTAGAACTCAAGTTTTTAGCTCGTTTGATAAAAAAGCCGATCTCAAACTCGACAAAACTTGACTTGGCTAATTTTTAGCCCTAGTGTCCATAAGCAAGGGTTGACCAACGTCTAAGGTACGCATAGTCATTCCAGAGACTTCAACTTTTTGTCCTATAATATTGGATCACTTATGGATGGATTTTATTACTTTATCGCCGCTAAAATACGAAAATTACACAAGATCAATAGTGGAGTCAAAACTTGAACCCGTCACCGAATTAGAAGAGAGAAATGTTCTAGAATTAGAAGAGAGAATGTTCTATTAGAAGATTTTCGAAAGTTTGATTCAATTCTTCTTATTTGTATAAAATGTTTTTTTTTTTTGACAATTTGATTAATTAAATATTTAGATACTGTTTATACAAAGTATTAGCAACACCTGGTGCACATATTGAATTCCACAAAACTTAGTATATTAATAAAAATTTGTTCTACATATTTTAATTATGTTTAAAATTATACAAGACCAATGGTAGAATCAGTGCTAAATTATAAAATTATACAAGACCAATGGTAGAATCAGAAAACCCGTTGCTAAATTAGAAGGGAGAATGTTCTAGAATTAGAAGAGAGAGAATGTTTTATTAGAAGATTTTTTAAAGTGTGACTCAATTCTCCTTATTTGTATAAAATTTCTTCTTTTTTTTTTTTTTTTACAATGTGATTAATTAAATCTCAAGACACTGTTTATACAATGTATTAGCAACACATGGTACACATACTGATTTCCACAAAACTTAGTGTATTAATAGCAATTTGTTATACACATTTTAATTATGATTAAAATTCTATACATTTTCTTTTGAGTGTGTGACTAAAACATAAAAAAATTACTAAAAACATTTTTCACCAGCCCTCTAATAACTCATCAAGCTCTCCGATTAATTATTGGTTTCAATATTTCATCTATCTAAACTGTAATTTTTCTAGTTCTTGTTTGCTTTGTATTCAGAATTTGGGAATGTTCTCGGTTATTTCCTGTATTGATTCTTCTATATATCTATGAAGTTATTCTTTGACGTCAAAAATATATATATATATATATATATATATATATATATATATATATATATATATATATATACACACACACACGCGCGCACACCCACACAAAAAATCTTAGTTTCTTGCAATAGAAATTAGTTATGAAGTTGGGGGCAGTTTATGCTCAAATTTTTGTCAAGTACTCATTGCTCGACCAAATGGTTAAAATAACTACTCAAAAGGAAAAAAATAAGCCATTGGTTTTCGGGCCGGGTACTCCCGGGGTACTATATGACATTGCCATATGGTACTCTTTACAATCAAAATATCGCCATAATACAATGCGGGTCACTCTTTGTCGCCTCAAAAAAAGTGAATGTGAATGACACTATCATCTACCATATAATTTGTTGCTACGTAAATGATTGAGACCTCGTTCCAGAACACATTCTTAAAAAATAAGTACTTATTTCACATTTTCAAACTAAAAAATAAAATCTTTCGTTCTGAAACAAGAATGTAGACAACGCCACATGATACTCTTGGAACGGTGGTTACCGTTTTTAAAAAGCACTGGGAGGAAGGAGAGGGTGGCATGGCTTAAGGGGAACTGTTTATAATAATTAGAGTGGACCAAATCACGTCAAAGATCAAGTACGTATTGGGTGCGGGGTTCTACCAGTTGCAACGGAATGGGTCTTTCTCTTGGCTCTGGCCCTCAGTTTACTGGTTCTTTTGCCGTCTGCCCCGAGGATTCTGTCCCTGGACATGACTGATTCTCTTTGGTTGAAGGAGACGGCTGGGTGCTGGAGACTGGAGAGTTTAACGTAGTCTATCTCTCTCCTCTTCCGAGAGCAATATCCTTTGGTTGATCCGGACATCGCCAATGATGCTTCTAGAAATGACGGGACTTTCTGGAGAAATTGACGATGCTGTGTTTGAATGAGTTTTTGAATTTTTTTGTAAGGTTATGAGTAAAGAGAGGAATGAGAGTAATGATTGGAGAGAGATAGAGAGAGAAGTAAAAATAATGATTGGAGATTGGGGTGATTAATAATTAAAAATAGGGATAATAAGTGTTTTTTGAGTTGAAAATCTTTTTTTAAAACGCTATCCAAACAAGGCATCAACCACTCAGAACTCAGAAAAATTCTAGAGAAGTGACGATGATCTTTAATAGGGATGTTTGCCGTTTGTTGGTCGATATAGGGTTCATATCAACAATCTTGGAACCGTTTGTAAGTAGAGTTCGTCGACAAGAATTTATAAACTAAATGAAAAATAGAAAGATTAGATCGAATACGAACACATATTGGATTGAGCTGATTTTTACGAGTCCATTCGAATTTTTTTAAAATAAATTATTAAACAGTTCGGATCATTCATGCCGTGCAGAACCCAGAGTAAACCCTGCTTGTCCCTCGACGTAGAATCGGTAGGAGTATGGTCTGTGGCTACAGCAAGACTCGTTTTTCATAGGCAGCTGGTTCATGGCCGGTTGTGCGGCTGGTATCGGATTCTGATTTGATAAAAAGTGACATCGACACTTGTGGCATTTAGCTTTGATCATTGAAGTGCACGTAATGTTCTCATCAAAAAACGAAAAAGTACATCTCATGTAAAAAATAGAGTAGTTAAGTATTTTTGAATTTGACTAGGCCACGTCCCAGAAACTTTCTTAAAAAATAAGCAATTTATTTTACATTTTCAAACTAAAAAATAAAGTAAATAAAAAATAAATTTTTAATTTTTTTTGCATCGTATAAAAGATCTCATTGAGATTTTCCAAACAACATCCATATTGTATATTTTTAGATTTCAATAAACTCATAATTTTTTGAGCTTGAAATTGTCTTATTAAAAAATAAGGACTCATTTTCGGTTCCGAAACGGAGCCTAAGATAGTTGGTTCAATAGCAGCGTGCCAATGTGAGATTCTGAGTTGAGAGAGTCACTTCGGGAGCCAGATCCTTTGTCCGACTGCCGCTGTCCGATTCTTCCACGGCGTCTTATTGCATTGAAACAACAACATATCGTACATGCTATTCAATTAGTTCTATAGCTCTCTTAGGGCTTTCATTGAAAGTTTTAGAACCAAAAATTAATTATGAGTCTTTAGAATAAAATGATTAAAAAATAAGATCTTTTAAAGCCAAAAATTAATTATGGGTCTTTAGAATAAAATGATTAAAAAATAAGATCTTCGCACCGGTTTAAACGGATTAAAAATTGAAGCACTTTTTAATCATATTCTTTAACATATAAACATTCTTAAAAGATTAATTGCTCCAATTTTTAATCAATTACAACTGGTGCAAAGATCTTATTTTCTTAATCAAAATATCATAAATAACCATAATTAATTTTTGGTTCTAAGGCTTTCATTGAAAGTAATGAAAGCCCTAAGAGAGCCCTAGAACTAATTAAAGAGCATATACTTAATTATGATAGTCCTAAAAACAAATATTAATGATGACCTTTATAGTAAAATGATTAGAAAAATAAATTTTTTGCACTGGTTCAAATGGATTGAAAATTGGAACACTTAATTTTTTAAGAATGTTTATATGTTAAACAATATGATTAAAAAATTAAATACTCCAATTTTTAATGTGTTTGAATCGGTGCGAAGATCTTATTTTTTTAATCATTTTATTTTAAAGTGTCATAATTAATTTTTGACTTTAAGACTTTCAATGAAAGCCCCAAGAGAGCTCTAGAACTAATTGGATAGCATGTTTCATATGTTGCTGTTTCAATGCAAAACGACGCCATGGAAGGGTTGGACAGGGGAGTCGGACAGTGGCAGTCGGACAAAGGATCTGGCTCCGTCACTTCGTTATTTATATGCTTTGATCAAAACATCTTCAGTTTGGGTTACGAGGGAGATTTTGAAGGTAATGATTGAAAAGAGATATATATAGAAAATTTATTGGGGAGCGTGCGCAATGATTTTGAAATCCAAAGCGAACAAGTGTTAGGAATGAGGTTTAGTTAAAATTCGAAAGTTCTGCAGCACTTACAACAAGTGTGAGACGAGATTGTGGGGTATGGTCGCGACATCTACATTTTTAGAGGAATGCTACACTTACAATATTTTTTTACAACATGTTTATAACATGGTGACGTGCCCAGGAGACCCACTCACTTTACCTAGCTAAAAAACAAAAAAATGAGTGGGTCCCTGGCCACGTCACCATGTTGTAGAAAAATGTTATAAGTGTAGCATTTCTGACATTTTTATAACAATAAACTTTGATCCAAGTACATTATCACATATAAAAATGGTTTTGACAAGTTCCAACAAGAGCTTTGCCCAACCAACGGAAATGTTCTAATAACAGTTTATTGAAATGTTCATAGAATCTTGTTTTATTAACAATGCCCGGAGACTTCTAGTTGGACAAGTTCCGCGCAAATTTAAGATTTAGATTTTCCAACTAAATCTCCCTCTCATCTCTGGATTTGAGTCACTAGCGGAAATTCCAATCGGATGGAAGATTTGCAGGGAATTATGCAAGGAAAAACGCGTTTGGGTCCATTCCGAATTTCACAAAAACTTAGAAAAATATCCATAAAGTTTTGAATATTATTTTATGGGCTATTGTCAAAAATCAGCTCCAACGGACATCGGTAAGTATTACTTTTGGATTCGTAGGGGCGAACTACTACGAATCTAAAAGTAATACTTACCGATGTTCGTTTGAGCTAATATTTTTTTATAGGGCCTCATAAAATAATATTTAAAAATTTATGAATATTTTTTTAGATTTTTGTGAGATCCAAAATGGGTCCAAATGCATTTTTTTTTACGTGTTCAAATCTTCCTCGCGAATATAAGGGCTCATGGGAGTGGAGTACATCACAAGTTAAACTGTTAAAAGTAAACTATAGATAAAAATTTCAAACCAATGCTAAGTCAAACAAAAAAAAATCCTTTCAAACCGACCACCTTAAGGCAAGGAGTATCCGAGTATATATAGTATATATTTTTTATGCATCCGATCCAAATTCTGAGCCCACTATGCTACCATTACCTATTTGTATCATGGGAAACCTTTGGAACTGTGATCTGTTTTTTGGTTTTTCTACTAGTTGTAATCTTTTGGGCATTATTACAAACGATTTGATGCCAAGGGCCTTATTTCGCCAAGATTCTTATTTTTTAAGTACTTATTTTCCGTCTTACAGGATAGATCATCTTCTCACAATATATTACCTTTAATTCAAAAAATAAATACTTATTTTAAAACTTTGCACTCTACGCATAGAAGTGTGGAAAAATTTTGCAAGCAGCAGCAGTTGCCAAAATGAGCTGCAAAACAACAGAAGACAATGAAGACTACAGCACCTTCCAAAGAGATTCATTCAGCCCAGGAGAATAAAAGAATTAAAGGACAGAGTAAAGAGGACGTTAAGAAAAGTTAGGATCGCGGAATTGAAATCACTCCACCTTAATATAACGTCAACTACAATTTGTTCAGACGACAACAGGGAAAATGTATTAGGTCCAAGGTATGTAAGCCTTAAAATAGGCTCAAAACTCAAATCAAATGGAGGAACCGGTCCAAAAAGAAGAAGAAAAGAACCACAAATAATGTTGATGCCTGAACAACTTAGAAAAACGAACCATTCCCGCAATTTGCTGCCAAAAAATCTCGTACATCCAAAACTGTATTTGAGCGAGAGATTATTATGCCTCATATCCAATCACAAAAAGGATATCATTCACCAACCAACAAGTAGAAGCTTCAAGAGAGCCATCCGAATGTAGAGACCGTTCTTTGCTTGTCTAAAGTAGGCAGCCCTCGGATCCGCATCAACATCCACAGTTATCTGAAACAACATAACAAAGATACCAAATCACTAATCATTTATCAGAAAGATGTTGTCCTCATAAACATTGAGCCAAAACCAAGAAAAAATTGAACAAGCTAACCTCGTCAAGCCTCGGGAGGGGATGCATAACCACAGCATGCTTTTGCATCACACTCAGGACAGCCCCATCTACAATGTACTTTCCTCGAGCTTCTTCGTAAAGATCAGTTCGCTCTCCAAACCTTTCTCGCTGAATACGAGTTTGGTACACCACATCACATTTAGAAGCAACTTCCATTAGATCACCACTTTCTTCCCACTTTAGTCCCTTTAATGTCAGAAAGCTTTTTATGTCATCCTAAAATGAGAGAAACAAAAAGAAATGTGAGCAATCATACCTCGAAAATCCTTTTCCGACTTCTCTTTCTATCTAGAGTTGTCTAGTTTCAATTTGAAGGCCAATGTATTCCTAAGATTGTTAAAGACAAGGCTAATTACCTAAAGGTCCAAAACCTTGAAGTTGTTTTCTTTCTTACCTTCATTTTAACCACCTCAGGCGAGACAAAGTAGATCTTGACATCCTGATACTTGGAAAGCAGATAAGCAAGTGAGCGGACAGTCCTTCCGTTTGCTAGATCTCCAACAAGACCAACTTTAATTCCATCTAGCTTTCCTATCTCTCTCTCGATTGTGTATACGTCTAGAAGAGCCTGTCTCATGGATACAATACACAAGCATAGCTTCAAAAATTAGGGGCTTATGGACATCTATACTAGCAAATGGAAAACAAAGATAAAAACACAAGTAACTTCCATTACGCTGCCCGGGGATTGTGTTGGATTATTAATTTTTTTTGGCTTACTTGAGTTGGATGTTGTCCAGGACCATCTCCAGCATTAATAACAGGAATACTGGCTGTAACTGCTGCTCTTCGGGCGGCACCACTTTCAAAGTGCCTCATCACAATTATATCCGAGTACCCTTCAACAGTTCTAATAGTATCTGCAATTCAAGATTTAGCTTGAAAATCAGAAGCATAAGGCAACAACTACCCCAAATTACGCCAACTAAAGAATACCTTCAAGTGTCTCTCCTTTTGCAGCTGAAGAAAACTCCCTTGCATTTTCTGTCGTCAAAACTTCCCCACCCAAACGTTTCATAGCAGACTCAAAAGAAAGCCTAGTTCTAGTTGAGGGCTCGTAAAATAGGGTAGCCATTAGAAATCCCTTAAGAATTTGGCTGCCATGTGAGTTTTTCTCAACCCTCTCCATCTCACGCGTCACTTCAAATATAGCAGTAAGAATATCTCTGTCGAATTGCTGAGCTTCAATCACGTCATCAAGTTGAAACTTGTTCCCAATCAAAATTGAAGGTTTATTGTCAACATCCAGCGCTTGACATTGGACCCTATTCCTTGGTAAGAGCCTCCCACTTTGCTCCCGGTTTATTGATTTCACACTGAACAACACCCTTGAGTGTGATCTGCTGTCAGGTGATTGCTTAAAAAGACTCGAATAATTGGAAAGGAAGTCTGTGTAACACTTCATTGTTTTAGGAGCAGACACGGGCCCTTGTAATGGACATGTACAAAACAAAGATGAAGAAGCCATTGCAAGACAGATAGCAGCAACCTGGATAGGATGGAACTCTTGTTTGTTCAAAGCTTTTCAGCCCCTATAATACAACAAAAAAATGAAATTTTAGACCTACTACCGCACAATCAGATTCCAAAGCGTGATCTTTGAACCAATAAAACTTCTTGTGTTAAATAGTAAACTTCTTGATTGACTGGAAGTCAAATAGTAAGTACAGGGACGTGGAAAATGAAGCCTTAATGTCGGGTTATTGAAAAATGTTAGGAGATGGGGGGCAAAGAACATAACCTGTCAACTAAGCCAACAGCTGCTATTAGGAAATCAATTTGGGTTATAACAAAAACACAAGGCTAGAAAAAATTGAATTGTCCTTTCCTTTTTTCCTTCATTTTCTTGTAACCCAAACAGATGATAAGTACTTGTACTAATTTTAAGACAGGAAAACATCCATTTGCCGAATAAACCAAGGTATATGGCAATTACATATCCAAGCCAAACCGAGCCTTGTGCCCCAATCAATTGGGGATGGAAATTACATATCAAATCATCATAATTGCCAAAGACAACTATGAAGAAATACTAATGATTTCCAGTTGGACGATCCATTCTACATTTTTTGAGGAAGAAACGCACTCTTTCCATTTTTTTTAGGGCTGACGCTCTTTACTTTTTTAGGGGCTTGGAGCCGATGAAGCCTTCCTTCTTTCTTCTTCTTCCGCTTTGGTTCCTGATCTTGAGCTCGCGGTTCTCGACCTCATCTAGAGGGTTTTGGTTAGATGAGGTTTTAACTTAAACCAAGAACCAAATTGATCATTACGGTTCAATGATTCGGAGAAAAACCAGTGGACAAGGTTCAGTTCTGGTTTGAAATAGCCTGTCCATGGTTCATTTCAAAGACCAAAACTTTATTCTGTTTAGTTTCGTTTTGCTTGATAACAGAAGCTCAGATTCGGTATCACCTTTCTAGGTTCTAACCTAATCAATTTCGTATACCGAACTTCAATTTTTTCAGAAATTAATCAACTCCACCAATTAACTATTAAACAAATTCCATTACAAGGTACAATCAGTTCTAAAATGCACCCGAAAACATAGCAAAAGTAAGACCTTGGTAAAGAAAGTAATAATAAATGCAGATAAACAAGTAATCCGAAATTCCTCTTTTTCTCATTGAAACGAACTCCTTTACCTGAGGAAAGGCAATGACCAATGGCTCAATTGGCAATTTGGCAAATGACCACTTCTTATACCATTTTGAGTATCTGGTGCAACCCCATCAAACCTACAAAATATTGAAATCTAAATCAAATCCAAGACTCAGATTTCTACAAAGAAAGGGAATCCATTCGGCTTATTTGTCCATCAGAAATTCACTCTGAAAAGTTGGTTAGTAAAAATCCAGAATTTTCTCCTACCTAGAGAAGAGTCAGAGAAAAGGTATGCTTTTTTAGCAAAATTTTGACAGAATTCTCAGAGTGATGCTATTAACTTGAAAAACAAGAGAGGGCTGGCAAAAGGGGTTGATAATCGTAATCTAGGGCTTTGAGAAACAATATGGGTTTGTGGGAGTGAGAGCGGAAAATAGAGGGGGAGAGAGAAAAAAAACTTTTTACCCATGAAATTTCAAACTTCGCACAAATACTTTTGTTTTTTATCCACTACTATACAGTATAATACACAAACTATAGCCTGATAAATTGATAGTAATACATCAAATATAGGAGTACATACGTATCTACGTACATACATACATACAGAGTGAGGAGCTGTCGTCTGTGAGAGAGGAGAGAGGAGCGGTCGCCGGTCGATGTATTTTAGGATGCCGATTGGGTTTTAGTCCGTCGATACATTTTCCCAACTCCAATTTTTTGAGAAATAATAACATTCTTTTTTTTACCTCCAAAAATTAAACAAATGGAGATACACCCCCACATTGTTCCCACCCGTGTCATCCCGTGTTCCCTCTAGAAATTAAACTAGTAAATCATTGGACGCGTCATGTGGCTGACTTGTTGGATGCTTTTCTAGCCGTTTTAGATTTTTTTATCGATGCGGTTAAATATTTCTAGCCGTTTTAAATCTTTTTATCGATGCGGTTAGATATTCAATCCCAAAACAAATACATGATTTCGGAAATAAACTCCCCAGTAATACTTAATTATTCAAAAGTTAACTTCCGATTAAATTTTCCCATCGTTTTGGATTCATAACCTTGAAATCCGTAAGCTTAGTCGAATTTTAAAACTCGAAAGTGACTTATATTTTCGAATTTTAAGGTTTGAATTTGTTTCTGAATCCATAAAAATGTAAACATCCGAATATGTCTAAAATTTTCAAGCATTAGAATCCGAATTTTGTAAACAATTCCAAATTTTAAAAACCAATTTTTTCAAATTTTTTTGAGAATGTGTCTCCTACCATGTTGCGAAGAATTTTTTTGAAGGAGGTGGTGTTGCCTGGTATAGAGGAGACGGTGATGGTGGTGGTCCGGCAGTGATGAGTGACTGATGGTGCTGCAGGCGATGGAGAGGGTGATTGTGGTGCGACGGTTATGAAGGATTTACTGCTGATTGTAGCCGACTGTAGAGGTGGAGGATGGCCGACAGTGGTGGTGGAGGGGGCCGGAAAGCCGCTAGATGGTCGGGTTCGAATTGCTGGTGGTGGTGTTATGCTGCTGCTGTGAAAAACGTGGAAGAAGGGTTCAAATAAGAAAAGTAGGGGGTTTAAATTTTTTGGGGAAACTGGTTTTTGGGGTATGCCTGGCCAATTTTGAAAGTTTTTTTGGGTTGCATGTAGCAAATTGCTACCGGAGTAGTGGATTTTATTTAGAAGGGTTGTCTGCAGTAAATCTACACGAGGTTAAATAAATACGACAATAATGCTCCCTCGTACACACACTAAGGTTCGCCCATGCCTGAAAGCATGGCATAACGTAAGATTTAATTAATGGTAATTATATAATTAATATTGTTTGGGAGAGAGAGAACCATAAGATTTATGGAGCAAATTAATGATTAGAATTTATAAAAAAATAAGATTCAAAATCGTTTTCCCTTATTACGTAGATATGGGTCTCACACATGTAGAGATGCTAAGTGCACAATTATTTCAATACAACACCAAACACAATTCTTTATATACGCGTGGGTTTCACACACATTCAACACTCGGAATCCACGTGCATGTGAAGCATTTTCGTTGAGGAGGTCCAACTGGCGTGAGCGGTACTTATCCAACCTCGCGTATGCGACCCACGAGGTCCTTTACCGTGCTAGGGTTTTGACTGGAAAACATCGTACCCTTAACAGAAAAAAGGGCGGGAGTGAGAGAACAACAACAGTCCCACACACACAACTCTCTCCCTCACTCACTCAACCGACTTTACTCAGCGATTCAACTAGCCGCACCATGTCCGTCGGGGCCCGCCGCCTCACAGTCCTCGGCGAGTTCAAGCCATTCGGCTTAATCGCCGAAGCCGTCGACGGAAAGCCCTCCGACGACGCCGTCGGCAAGTACGATTACTTCCTCTTCGATCCTGAAATCGCCAGGCAAGGGGACGAAGCCGAAGACCACTCCGACGCCTCCTCCTCCTCCTCCACCGGCCGGAGCGATCACGAGCTCTTCATCAGAGGGAATCGGTAAAATTTCTTTTGCTCGAATTGATTCTCGTTTGAAGTAGCGCTTGATTAGCGTTTGAGGCTTTGAATTTTCGTCGAATAGAAGTTAATTTTGACTGTTCATGTAGGTAGCTGTCTACTGGGCTAGCATATCAACTTGTCAAAAAAGTCCAAAATTTTAAAGTTGATTTTCGCGGTTAAGCCAAAAGCAGTTTATGACTTTTTTGTTTTGGTGCAATATGGTTGCGGCTTAGGCACACAACTTATCCTTTTGGTTTACGGACCAAAAACAACGTAAAAATTTGCAAGAATTTATTTTTAGAAGTTCAATTCTAATGCATTTTGGTTTCAATAATTAGCTCGTAGAATAAGTTCAGCTGCAACAGATAGCAACGTTGTTTATCACAGTTTGGAGAGTCTAACTTGTGAGCCGCTGTCGCCCGAACATAATAAGTTACGTAATGATCTTTGTTTTTTTGTGAATGAATTTGTAGATTGTGCTATCACTTCTAACCCATGGTTCACTTGCTTCTTGTCCTTACATTTTGTTTTTACTTGCTTTTGACTCACACTTTCTGGTAAACTTGTGTGGTTGATAGTTTTGTTTGTTTGATTGTGACAGTATAATATGGACTACAGGTTCACGAGTGTACAAGAGATTCACTTTACCTTCCACAGTCATCATGGTACTTTACTAATCCATCTTCCTTGACCTTCATTGTGTAGGTACATAGGTTATTGATTCTTTAATTCAAATGAAAGTTCTTCTTGTTCATGAATGCGGTTACTTCTCCTGGATCTTATATTGGTGGTGAGGCAGATAAGCAGCATCTGAAATTGGCTGGCCGCCGGCTGGATTATTACTCTTTAGTGAATGCTTTTAGGATCTTTTCTTGGTTCTTGGTTTTTGTATTTCAAACTCAATTCTTATTGCAGTTTTTCCCCTGATGTTTCTAAATGAAGGCAGTTGGAAAAAAAAACCGCGTTATGTATTTGAGAATGTTCTGGCTAGTTTCATTCAAATTGCTTTTGACATCGTTTGAGTCTGAGGGGACATGTTTGTTCACTCATAATTCAAGCATTGGGTTCAGGTCTTATCCCCATCACATGTGCATCTGATATGCTACAGTATTGCTTGTTCTTTTATTGTGGTACAACTTTAGGACTAACATTTCAATGATTAATCTAGGCGTGCTGGTCTCGTATGGGCAGTATGTCTGAAGCTTGTCTATGTGTCCTGCAAATTGACAGTTTAGCGGTCTTTGACGTATCAGGTGAGTATGTATGCACATTCTTATTGGTATGTAGTTGTTTGGTCATATATCCTTGTTATAATTCGTTTGCCACACAGTGGCTTGACCTTTTTCATACTTTTACTCCAAATATGGTTTGTACAGTAGATTGTAGATTGAATGTTTGACGTTTCACAGGCTTTCGGGTTTTACTTTCAAATTTCAATTCAAACAGGTTTCTTTTTGGTTAAGTTATTTCTTAAGAGTGTGTACAATTACTATTTCTACCACAAATGGAACTGCTTTCATTTGTCAGCAACATTTGTGATCCGGGGAGATCTCTCTTTGGAATTGCAGATGTTGCACATGTTTCCATTCAGTTTGGATTGCAAAACTGTGACTGGCCTCAATTCATGGACAACAAAAGGAGACCTATTGTCCATTATTATGATGATTTGTGGGCAGGGTGTGGTTGTTGTGGCAGTGGCAGTGGCAGTAAGTGGTTGGAGGGGGGATGCGGGTTTCCAATCATGGCGACAAGGGATGGCAGTGATCGGGTTTGACCGTGGGGTGGCTGTCAGCGGCGGATGAAGCGAGAGAAAGAAAGGCATTGATAAGTGGATGGGGGCATGAGTTTTGCGTTTGCAGTATCCTGGGGGCTGGGGTGGAGTTTGTTAGTCTTGGGGTTGGTGCTCGGTCGTGGTTGTGGAGATCCAGCTACAAATTGGGGTGGGAGTTGGGTTTGATGAGTGGGATTCGAATTGGTGTGTTGGACAACATAATTTGCCAATTAGTCATTGACATGGTGAGATGTCATTGGTAGACATTCTTTATTAACCAGTTTTATTGGATAAAGAATTAATTTTTCTATCGAAAATATAAATTGGTGACAAACTAAACTTTTCTTCAGCGGGTTTGTTAATGGCCAGTTTATGGAAAGGTGTCTTTATAAGTATTGTAAAGCGTGGGGTGTCATGTACAGTGAGAGTGTCCAGCCTTTTCCTTGTTAGAATCATCAGAGGGGTTAGTGTAATCATACCTTTCTCTTTTATTGGATGTTCAATGCAGTGAAATTATAGAAGAGTCTAGGCAGTTCCCTAAGATGCTTGACATTGTGAAAGCAATGTTTTTTCTTCTTTGGTCAGTGCTTTCATTTATATGTTACTGCAAGATGCTCTTCCCCCCTCCCCCCCCTTTGCTGTCTTAAATGTGAAACTTTTTTTTTTTTCCTTTCTTGCAGGTGAAGTTATGTCAGTTCCTCTTTCCCGTACCGTCACATCAATATGGCCTCTTCCATTTGGTTTATTACTCCAACAGGCCGCGGAATGCAGCTCACAAACATATGCTCCTTTTTCATCTTCAAGCCCTTTACTAAATGCACGTGATATCTTTTGCCCAAAAAGAGAAGTTGGTTACAGTCCTCGGCATAATTTGGCTATGGCTTGTGCATCTGATCATGCTACAATGGGATATGGAGCTCCAGTCTCCTCACATATGATTTTGAAAGATCCGCTGGAAGAACCCCAGGTATACATGTAGCTCACTCTGTTGTCTTATTGTCCGAGTGTCTTTTCAGCTTGTGATTCTTTGTGGAGCCTATTAATGGATGTCAAATCCTGAGATCTAAGCTCATTGCTTTTGCAGTTTCTCCGGTGCTCCTTTTCCTACTTGATTTTTTTATTTGTTTATGGCTTTCTTAGTCAACATATGTCGAGGAAAGGGGAAAGTTGAATGTGATGAAGGAATTTGATGAGAGAACGATCTGGACTAGTGATCTTGTTCCTCTAATGGCGTCATATAACAAAGGTTTCTGCTATTTCCTACGTCTGATTGACTCATCTCAACCTACTTCACTGGAAAAACTATAAAAGAGATGTAGAAAAAGAACAGATATAACCATTTTCTTTTCATACATGAAAATATCACATCATTGGCAGGAAAGATGCAGCACTCTTTGTGGGTTGCGGAAGCCATTGGCTCTAACGTTGAAGTTGCAAATTCTAAGTTATCTGATGTAGTTCCTGCTGGAGTGTTACCAAAGCAATTCTCTTTCCGAAAGATATGGCAGGGGAAAGGTGCACAAACAGCTGCTAGCAAGGTGCCATGTCTAACTTTGATTGCTTTGGCATTTATTGGATGAATGTTTGGATGAGAGTCTTTACTGTATCTATTGATTATCCTTTCATCTTATCTTTTGTCATGCCTCCTGGTGTATTGTCTTACGGATCACGTCTGACTGAAGAACTGATATTGGGAGGTACTCTATAAATTTCTTTGTAGGAAATGTGGCATGTACCTCACCCAAATTTATGCCTGGGAAGCTTAAATCCTGAAGCAGTGACACTGACTTTTTGAAATCTTTGGCATTATGATTCTGAGATTCATACGCAGTAGAGTCGTAGACTACAAGGACAGATGGCCCAACAGTCTGGTTTGAAATAAGAAATTTCCCCATGTCCAATGGGTTAATGGGCCCCAAAGGAATTTTAACATGAAATAGGCTTGCTGAAGCTTACCTCAAGTGCTTTGGGTATTAGGATTGGTTGACTTGAATTTGTCAGGTTTCAGAGTTTTCCGTTTAGCAATAGAGTTCACATTAAAGCTTCCATTTAGGTTTATTTAAGTGTTTTATTGACTTTCCCAAATTTCGTTACTCACATGGGTTCTACATAGTGGCACATCTCTGTCAGTAACATAATCCTAGGATTTTATATGCAGGTATCTGTGTTGGAATATGTAATCATGTCTCTGTATTATACACGGAGTCAAAACTTGGTCATGCTATTACAGGAGTGGCAACTGTACATATGGATCACCAGTTGTCCATCTGGGAGTAATGAAGTGTAATAAAGTATGATCATAAGCTCTCAGGACAACAGGTGATCCAGTATATGGGGTGATCGAGTATGTATTTGACAGCCCTGTTCCATAACAAACCTGCCCTCTATTCCTTGAAAGGAACGTTAGTTTGTACCTGTCCTAAACCATTTGCTTGATCATAACTTTTGGAAAAGTAACTTTACTACTTGATGTACATTAAAAGTTGGTTTATATTGCTTGAATTTTTGGAGCTAAACAGGGGCTGCTCTGTAGCTGTGAATATTTAGGAATAGCAATTTAGTTGCTTTATGGACAAGTTGTTTGCCCTTCTGAGGCTTTCAGAAAATCATTTCAACCACATAGTCAACATCTTGTAACTCATATCTCTTCTTGAACCGGAACATCTAATTTTAACCACTAGTAAGATAGAAAGCGGAACTAGGGCCATAACAAAGCCATAAACCCATGCCCAAACATATTTCCGGCAAAACATGAAATTACTGACTAACTTGCGGGTCTGTGACTACTAAAATCTATTGAATCATACTTACATCTGTCCAATGATATACTTACCTGTGGAAATGTGCACCAAGGCCTAATTTGAACAAACAATTTACTAGATGGGGTCTTAAATAGGCCATGGGGACTTTCTTGTTTGCATCAATCTTGTTGCTGTGCTCTGGATCATCCCTGGGTGGGCTGCCTGATTGCATTTCATCTCTAACGACAAATATTACTGCATTACACTGATCGTTGGAAACAAGAAAGTCACCGAGGTTTTTGGTAGTACAGGTGATGATGGTAGCCTGAGTTGGTTAGATTGAGCTCTGATGGTGAAGGAGGGGTTTGGCAAGGACAGAGATGGTGACAGTGGACTATAAAAGTGAGAGGGAAATATGAGAGATATGCTTGGATTGCACAAGGAAAACTGAGAAAGAGGGTTGGATGTCACCATAGCCCCCGTTCAAAATTTTCAAGGTAGCTTGAATGTAAAACATAGTGACTGTAAAACTCCCCAACTGAGTATAAAACGTAAGTAAATGATATCGGGAATATATCTCTAACTTGTCTTGTGTTTGGGGCAAGTTAGATTTCAGAGTCTTCGGTTGGTTGGATGTTGTTTCATATGTACTACTTATGAGAAAATATTAAGTTTGCATGAACAGATTTCTGTCAAGCTGGCTAGATAAAAATTATTTTTCCTGGGGATGAATTTGAGACTATTTAATATGCTTGGAGGGAATATATTAGTGCCCTACGTAATTCATGGGTGCTTTTATGCGGGCTGATTAAGCTGTGCATTGCCCATCACAGATCTTTACAATTGGTCTGCACAACTAATTTTGGTTGCTTCTCTCTCTCTCTCTCCCCTTCTTTTGTAACTTTATTGAAGAGTCAGGTGCTGAAGCATTTAGATTTTAAGTATTTTTTCCTTCTCGTTTAACTAAAACTGTTAGCAGGTCTTTCTGGCGACCGACGATGACGCAGCTCCTATCATTTGTTTTCTTCTCCGAGAACAAAAAAAGTTGTTATCGTTAAGGCTTCAAACTGTGGAAATTAACAACGAGATTCTCTTTGATATTAAACCAGAGATGAGCTGGAGCATACCTGCAATTGCTGCTGAACCTGTCATCGTAACTCGTCCTAGGTTGAGTTGGATTTCTTTTCCCATGCTGGTTCTTTCTTTGGCTTCTTTTACGTTGTAATCAAAATTTTCTAATCCAGTGTTAAGGTGGGGTTGTTGCCATTTGGAGACATCATTGTTCTTGCTTCAGAAAACACCCTTCTTCTTTATGTAAGTTGTTGACATCAATGGCTTGTCATTAATTTCGAATTATTTACTTTCCCATTGAGTCTTAGTGATATTATTTCCATCATCTTCGGTTTTTTCTTCAACTTCAATCTGGTAAAGCAAATGCTTTAATAGGATATATGTGAGATGGCGCCCATTACTTTGGCTAACTAAAGGGACTATCTGTCACACCAAACCATGCTAGAAGAGTACCTTGCATTTTCCCATACAAATGGAGATGTCCCTGTAACCTTTGGATCTCTTTTGTTCCCGTGCTTATATTGTCTTGAAATCTAGAGTCTGGAGTGGCACGGATGCTTTTGAAAGTCATGAACATTTGCTGGACTGACCTATCACTTTTTCTGTATTGAAAGTGGGAGAAGAAGAGAAACACAGAAGAAAGGATTTCATTTTTTGCATCTCGAGCATCTGTTCCGCTCATTAACTTTTCTTTGTTTCTTAAGTTTTGCGGTTAGCCCCTATTATGTAGTATTGTTTTCCTATATTTACTCTTAACTTCATTTTAAAGTGACACCCCTAATTTACTCTTAACTTTGTTAATCCTTCTACGGTTCTACCAAAAAACTAGTGAAATTTGTGTAGTTGTTGCTTCAGACAATTTGCTAATGTAATACCTATCATATATGAACCTTTGGAACTGCAGTCTGGGAGGCAGTGCTTGTGTAGGTATATGCTACCTTCTTCTTTAGGCAAAGGTCAGGTTTCAGATAATTTGATGCCTTCAGAGACAGTGCCTATTCTTCATGATTTAAAGATTATTGGGTTGGCGGATGCTGTTGACGGGCGAATCAATGTAATAGTAAATAATGGGCAGGTATGCTAATGCACTAGTATGTTTATTGTTTCTGTTGTGATTGCATTTGAAGTAGTTTTCATTTTTCTTTCAAGTTGTGGAATTAGTTGGAGAACTGCAAGGCCTTCCTTTTTAACTGTATGATTGCTATTTCACATGAACTTACTCAATTAGTTTTTTTTTTTTTTTCTTTTTGTCCAGATTTTTCGATGCGCACTACAAAGAAGCCCGTCATCCTCCTTGGTCAATGATTGCATAACTGCCATGTCTGCGGGACTTAGTTCTAGCTTTTACAATCATTTTCTTGCTCTTCTTTGGGGTGATGGTGATTCAGCTTATTTGTCTAAGACAGATGCTAGTATTGATTCGGAGTGGGAGTCCTACAGTAGTAGTATCATGAGAATGTGTTCGAAATCTAGATTCACGCCGCAAAAAGTTTCAGATTCTATTTATGGCTCTTCTTGGGACTTCCTTATCAACAGCAAGTTCCACAAGAACTATGGCAAAACTAATGTTCTTGCTGGAATTTTGACCAGAGTGTCAGTTGACCTTCAAGAATCAGATTCCCCTGGATCATATGTACATGGTGCACAAACCTCAGAAAGTTCATTCTACTCGGACCTTCTGATGGAAACTTTGGATGCTCTTCATGCGGTATATGAAAGTCTGAAGCTAAACAGTCTTCGTAAACAGTAATTTCTGATTCCTTGTAGAATTTATCTTGCTTTTGTATTTCAGTCTTGTCAAGAGTTTTCTTCAGATTATTTTTGGTTACTGTTCAAAGTTCCTTGAGAATTTTGACTCACATCTTCTGTTTTCTTGTAGGCTAACCAATCACAGTATGTACTGGTCTGTGTTGCATCACTTGCATGACATAAGTTACATGGCAAAATAGCGTTTCTTAACATTGAAATATGCGTTGACTATAAGCTGAAGTTTTTATATTGCTGTATGACCCACAGGAACGGTTTCTCTCTAGTATAGTTCCAGGGTAGCTACTTGTGCAAACTATTCGTTCATTTATTTTCTATTATTATTACAAAAGGAACACCCCTTTTGGTGTAAACGTCCGTTTTGAGGCTGGCTCACATTCAGTTTTCCTAAACTACCCCTTGAACTGCCTAAAGAAACTGCCAAGAAAAAAAACCCGTCACCCTAATTTTCTTCTCCCCTCTTTCCTAGTTTCACATCTCAGATTTCATTAGAGATTAATCTTAATTGAAGCTTTTCCTCCTTTCCCTCTTTTGCATAATACGATTTGATGCGTGTGCTCGGGCGTCTAGTATATTGCTTGCTGTTTTGCTATGTTATGTGGACTCGGGTGCCTGGTGCAGATTTATGACATGTTATATTCTATACTATTATCTTACTATGCAAAAATTATAATGCTATGATTTAAGCAGTGATTGTTATCGAAAACTCGGGAAGTATTGGTTTTCGAAACAGAAGGACACATACCCGTAATTCGTAGACAATATTACTGAAGTCAACATGAAGAGCCCATGCAACATAGCTTTGCATGATGGGAAGGACGTGATCACGTTGTCTATGGTCCCGTGGACCTTCTGTTTTTGAATATGGCTGATGTTAGATCGCCCATTATAGCAAGAGCTTAAGTTGTTAGATCCCGTGCAAACCTATCTTGCACATGGAGATGCAAATTCCATAAATATAGAGAAGCAGCATGCAATTAAGAAGAAGAAAGCAAATGGGAATCAAATGTGAATGGAAAGATTTCAATCCGACCTTTTCACCTTTTATCACGCAACCCAAAATTTGACAGAGTAAGGAAATGGGCCCAATAATGTAGATCAGGCTATCCAATAGCTGGCCTTTCGCTATCATGTTATTTTCAAAGTTATTCCATGAGGCTGAACTTTGATGGTTAAAGATATCTGCATTCCCTGAATCATTATTCCTGGACTATATTTTGTGGGCCTTTCTACTAGTTGCATTCCAGTTACTGGAATTAGGTGAAACCTTTAGACATGCAGAAACTAGCTGTTTACTCATGAAAAAGAATGGATTAATTTGTTCCCTATTGCTGTCCATGGAACTTTACACTTTTATAACAGCAAGAGGGTCACCTTCAGGAAAAAAATTGCATCAAGTATCTCTGTCCAGTCATGCTTCTTTACAGCTACAGTCCTGGTTTTGGTAAACTATCATGTCAACTATCTCTCAATTTTGATGTGGCGCTGTATGGTTATGTTATGTATTTGTCAGTCCTCAAGTTAATTTTTTTTCCAGAATGAGAATCATGATAATTGGGTCTAACTCTCAGAAGATGACCTGGTACCTTTAAGTACTCAAATGAATTGGAAAATACTAGTAATTGCTGGATTTTACACATAAGGAGGCAGTAAGGAAACAAAAGTATAATGTCGCCTTAAATTAATGGTTGGAAAATACCTGCCAGTTGAAGCAGGGAGACCAAGGGGGCTGGAATAATGAGTTAAGTTTGCATTTTCAGCTGCTTAGAAATACTCATACATTTCCTGGGTTAGTCATTAATCACTATTTTGGTGGGTTTCACCGTAGACTGGGTTGACTTTTTGAGGTATTGCAGGGGAATCTGAAAATTTCAAAATATTCACCGAAGGTTAGCTTCCAGGACATCAGCTGAATGGTTTTATACTTAACAATTTTTAGTCACTGCTTGTTTTTTCACAATTTGGCTTGAACCATTTGGCATGGTTTCTGTGATAAGAAAACAGAGCAATTTTGTAGAGAATTATTAAAATCTCAGGTAAGATCTTTATATTGAGATTTTTCCTTGCAGAGATTTGGAACTTTTGGTGGTCCTATTATGTAATATTGCTGATTTTCTGGGTGAGGAAAGTTATTTAGATCATTACGTCCGTGATTTTCCTGGTCTTTCCAAAAAGTTCGGGATGCGGATGTCATTTTCTGAGAAAATTCCTCCCAGTTTATTCAGATGGCTTGAAAACTGTTTGCGACATGGATATAATTCTTCTGATAGCAGTGATCTTCCACCTTTGCTTCGTAAAGATGAAGGTTCGGTTTTGAGCTGGGCCCGGAAGATAATTGCGTTTTATAGTCTTCTGTGTGGTGCAAAACACTCGGGGAAGAATCTTCCATCCGGTGTTTGCTGCAACATTGCCACCGGATCATCTTGTAATTTTGAGGAGCTGACAGTCTTGGCGATGGTTGGGGAAAGATTTGGATTGCAACAACTTGACTTGCTGCCTTCTGGTGCATCACTTCCTTTGCGACATGTGAGTTAAGTTCTACTTGCTTCTTGTTCTTGATATCATATCATCATGAAGATGGTTGAAAATTACCACTTCCACGTCTTAAGACAGGCAAGTGATTTAGAACATTTATGGATGCACATCAGTTTAAGGATCAGGTGGGGTTATTGCAAACTACCTTTTGTGTTCCTTAAGCTCAAGCATGTCATGGCATTACTATGGCTATGTATTATTTCTCCCTTTTACCTAAAAGAGGATGGACAAAAATAGAGCATGCAATGATGCCTTCATCTTTAGATATGAATTCAAGTGCAATCATTGCAAGCATCCTTAAAAACGTGGAACCCCTAAAAGGACCAACATCAAAGGATGGAGAGACTATATGTTTTTCATTCTGGTAGAGTGGTAGGTGAAAACCATTTGTCGGCTGTAGCAGCTGTACTGCTCTGCTGTTATTCAGCTGTCATTGTGGCTAGTCCATGCATACCTTAGATTCTGCCAATCATTTCGTGATAATTTGTTCATAGCTCCTGGAAATGATTTTTGCGTTCTTCATTTCATAGGCATTGGATAAATGCCGGGAATCTCCTCCCACTGACTGGCCTGCTGCAGCATATATTCTTCTTAGTCGAGAAGATTTGGCTTTGTCGCGCTTTTCACACTCAAGCAAATCCAAGGAATCTGAAACCCAAAACAATGTGAATTTGGTTTCCATGTCCACGCCATACATGCTACATCTGCATTCAGTGACGATTCCTTCCTCGATTTCTGACACAATTGGATCGGAGGATACCAAGTTAGAGGATGCAGATTCTGTTGATGGATCTGCGACAGATGGTATGGAACACATTTTCAACTCTACCACACAGTTGCGCTATGGCCGCGATCTGCGATTAAATGAGGTGAGCTGTGCTGACCAAGCCAATAACACTTGTAAGATACCAAGCAAAGATCTTGGAAAGTGTGCTGTGAGCTGTTGCTTTTATATGAAGACTATTGCAATTCTTGGTTTTTGTCATCTTTAGTCTTCATGTGATTCCAAACTGAAGTTGCATTGTCATGTGACTCATGCTTATCTTCTTTTTTTCTTTTGTGGTACTTGGAAGGAAACTCATGCATATCTGCACTTAATCAGGTCCTTGATGTATGTGCATTTTAGTGAAAGTTGCACAATTTGAAACTGAATTGTCTTTTGCATCATCGATCGTTTATAATATGCATGAGGATTGTTTTCGATTAATAACTATATTCACTGAAACATTTGAGCTGTTTTTTTATACGTACGAATGTGACGTTATATGTTTGGACCGGAGAAGAATTGGGAAATTGGGAAAAGGTTTAGAATAGTAGATTCTGGATCTTCTAATCTCTCTCTCTCTCTCTCTCTGGTGATTGGTTTTCCTTTAGCAGTTCCTGGAGGAGAGTTATAGTAAAACTTTGGTTCAGAATTATGTTGTCCTGACATTCAGGGAGTGCGTTGTTAATGGAGGTATTGCTGGTATGAAAAGACTGATTAGCACCAGTTGATTTCTCGACGTCCACAAGAAACTTTTCCTTTTCAAATAAAAAGATACTGTTCTTTTTACTTTTGCCTACTAAGAGCATCCTCAATGTAATAATCAAAAGTGAATGATCAAAACTTGCAACATTAGATTTTGATCATTCATTTAGAGGTTAAATTTAGCAATGTCAAGTCCCACATTGTTTATTTTTTGCCCATAATCAAAATGAGTTGGCAAAATTCAAATCTAACAGTCAGTTTTTTTCTTCTCAATCAATGGCATTCTAAGTGAAGAGCATTTGTTAAATCCATAAAGTGATCAATATTGTTAAATGCACAACCACTCGCCAAAGTGGAGAGTGAGTTGCACCTACCAATAAAGTATTTGCTTTATGGGGAGTGAGTTTCACTTTTCCATGATGGTTGTACTTGATTGAGAAGATGTGGGGTCCATAAATTTGGTTATTGGCAAAAGATTGCTAGTTTTGATTATCCAAAGGCCAAAATTTGATTAGTTGCTAAGTTTGTTTATTACAATGTGAGCACTTTTTTGAGCAAACATTGCTAACTTTAGCAACCCTTTGGTTTTGATCATTACATTGTGGATGCTCTAAGATATTCCTTAAAGTAGGCCCCTTTTTTTGCCTCATCGTCTTTGATTTACTCCTGGGCCATGTATCTGCTTCGTAGTACACTGCTTCAGATCTGGGCTGCGGACTCAAGATATTCCCTCTTGGTTTGGGTTATTTCAGATGGTACTGTAGTCAATGTGATCATTGCGCGTAATCATTTTCTTGGTTGTCCAAGACTCTAGAGAGGGCGTTGTGTTTGTTCATGGGGTCATCGATTTCTGGAATTCATGTATGCTATCTTCATTGCAAATGTTGCCGTGTTTTCATCGTCGTTCTTATTTAATGTGTCATTTATACTTCCTGCTAGTCTTCTGACTAGTTGTTAGTTGCTTTTGAAGTTTTTCTTAACTTTTAGCTGCCATCCTTGTCCTTGATAGCTACTTCCATTCACTGTAGGTTCGACGTCTTTTGTGCTCCGCAAGACCTGTGGCAATTCAAACATCTGTTAACCCTACAGCTTCTGATCAGGACCTCCAACAGGTACTCCGTTTTCTTCACTTTTTTGAACACTAGTAATGTGTCTTTAATGCTATAAAGAGTTTTAATGCTATAAAACTCTTTTTAGCAATGTTCAGTTAACTATTGTGGAAACAGAGGAAATAAGTTAATATATTTTCAGTCCAGGCACTTCTTAATGGTGGTAATATTTTCCTTTTCTGTCCACAGTATACCTGAAGTGATATCGCAGTTCTATTAGTTTACAAGTAGAACTGGAAGTTTAGGCCCCACTCCAGGTTGCTGGGGTCGTAATCTGGAGCTTCTCTCTCAAAGATCCCACAACTTATGTATTCTCCAGGTTTGGCACTTAGCGACGAAAGGAAGAAATATCTAGAGTCAAAAAAGAAAAAGAAAACCTTAGAAGTTGCCATATCATTGTAGATTAACATTAGTAAAAAGTAAACTTTGCCTTCCTCCTAAGAAGCTGGGAAATTCTTGAGGGATTGAAAAACTAGGGCAACCCTGTACATGAGGCTCCCGCTACTGTAGGGCCTAGGGAAGGGTTGGTTGAATGCAGCCTTATCCTGGTTAGCGGAGTGGTTGTTTCCCTGACGAACCCGTGACCCCGGGTCACATTGGGGCAACCTTACTGTTGCCCGTGCCACCCTTCAACCAACTAATTGTTGCATAGGGGAAGATGAAGAAAGAAGAAGCTTTAGAGAACATTGTGTTGATTTTGATGGTTTTTCCCCCTCTTACAGGACATACCTTTGGTGTTGTGTATGTTCTCTTTGGTCTGATCTAGTTGCTTCCTTAGATCTTTTTCGTTCATTGTGTAGGCTCAGCTATGGCAGCTTGCTCAAAGGACTACAGCTCTTCCTTTTGGCCGTGGGGCATTTACTCTTGCAACCACCAGTACTCTTTTAACAGAGGTGGTTCCTTTCCTGTTTCCAGTAATCTGTTATTCTGTCAAAGTTAGAGTGAGGCTTAAGTCTTATGCAGCTGTAGAAATGCTTTCCCCCTTCTTTTCCTGTGTCTAGTCCCTATTCAAATATTTTTTTGTGTAGTCGACTTAAAGATTGAATCATTCTTATGAAATCCTTTCAAATTTTTCTTTGTAGGCACTCACAGTACCGAAGCTTGTGTTAGCAGGTCGTTTGCCTGCCCAACAAAATGCAATCGTATGTTCTTCTTCTTCATAACTCGTTGAAGGAATTTGTTTGCCCACATGTGCGTCTCTTCCAGAGTTCTTATTCTATTATGTGGAAATTTGAATGGTTTTTACTTGTTTGTGCAAAATTTTTTCCCGCTTACTTTGCAGGCTGAGAACAGAAAATTTATTTTGAGCTGGTATTTGTTTTTGCCAAGTGGCATTGACTTATAATGTGAAATTCGGTCTGGGAGATTTTTTTCTCCTTCTTTATGCTCACCTTTATCCGTGCTACAAAACTCCCACTTAGTAGTGCTTATGCTTGGACACTGTTGGTGTGTAGTTCTTTGACCTGTACCCTTCGTCAATGTTTAAACAGTTCGTAATTATTTTTTCTTGTGCCATTTTTTAAAACATTTTCATGTTCTTCTTTGTCAGGTTAACCTGGACCCTAATTTAAGGAATATTCCAGAACTTAAATCTTGGCCTGAGTTTCACAATGCTGTTGCAGCTGGACTAAGGCTAGCTCCCATTCAGGTTTATTTACTGTTCGAAGATACACTGCGGAACTTATTGTAGTTTAGCTGATGCAGAAGTTATTTGCACAGTGTCTTGTAATGTTGATTCTTATTTTGACTTGTCCAACTTTTACATAGTTCGAGAGTTCTAAATGTTTAGAGAATTAGTTGTGCGGAGTCTTTGATAATATGTGTTGCATTTAAGCATGAGTTCAATGAATTCAATCTTCTCTCATCTTTCCCTTGTCTTGCTACATGTATGATCTGCCTTATGTGACGATATTTCATGGATAACATATGAAGTAATTTGGCTTCTGATACACAGGGGAAATTGTCAAGGACATGGATAATATATAACAAACCTGAAGAGCCCAATGTTATTCACGCAGGACTCCTCCTTGCACTGGGTTTACATGGACATCTCCGTGTTTTAACTATAACTGACATATACCAGTATTACTCACAGGTTTGTGTTCCTTTGGTGTTTGACCTGTTATTGTTTTTTCCTATTACCACTTTTTTTTTTCAAATGTTTGTGGACCTGCATGCATACACAAACACATGCACACATACAAGTGCTTACAGACACACCAGCAACTTTTGACTTCTCCTTGACAGTATCATTGTTTCATTTTATGCTCACCCTTCTACTTCTTCCATTACTTTTTATCTTTGTTTTTTTGGTCATCTTTGTCCTTCAGTTCTACATTTTGCTTTCGTGATGTTTTCTCCTATAGGAACATGAAAGCACGACCGTAGGATTAATGCTTGGCCTAGCAGCATCTTATAGGGGGACTATGCAACCTGCAATATCAAAGGTAAACACTTTCAGTTGTTGGACCTCTGTCGCTCTCTTCTTTTATGCTTTCACCATATCAACAGTTGATGACTAATATTCTTTAGCATGCTTCTGCACTTCCATGAATAGGAGTTTTTTTTCTTCCTGGCGCTTTGTAAGATGCAATACGGGCATTATTTGATCGTGATCTGTGCGGTTTCATTGATAGTGACCTCCGTCGCTCTCTTCTTTTATGCTTTCACATGTCTTTCTCCTTCAGTTTCTGGATCCAGATTTTAGCATCAGTGTTTTGTTACTGGCTTGCAAAGCTTCCATGTCTTTAGTATGGTCTAGGGAGTGGCAAATTACATTTATTCCTTGAATCATGCTTTTGGGAGAAAAGATGACATGGTTTAGGGCATTGTCTAATAGAGTACGGAATGTATTATGGATGATGCAGATTTTCTGCACTCTGTTCTCTTTTAGGCCCAACCCTATATTCTTCTGGACTCACTACCGGGAACAAGAAAAAAATTGTGTGCGACCTGGATATTTTTGCTTGACAGATTTGCATGAGTATCTACTTACTTGTCAATAATGCTTTCCTGCAGTCTGTGCAGTTTCCAATGGTATCTCTTTTTATGCTGTTGAATAGTTTTCCTTCTGAGTAGACTGTTATAAGTTTCTGACAGCAGATTGGTAAAATACTGAAATCCATTCTGAGCATGCCTTTTATGTTTATAATTATTGGATCTTTTTTTTTTCCTTACAGCAATAATTAGGTATAATTTCAAGCGAAGTTTCAACATTTTGGATTTTATTTTGTGGTTAAAGTAGTTTATACAAATCAATCATCTCCCATTTGATATTCTTGCTTAAGGCTCATTGATCTTGCTACGCTCTTTTGTAGTATGTTCTTCTGGCACATTTGGTGCTTAAATTTTAAATGGTTACATTGGTCTGGCAGTCTCTCTATGTGCATATACCAGCTCGGCATCCGTCTTCTTTTCCGGAGTTAGAGTTGCCAACCCTTCTGCAGGTATTACTGACTTTGCTAGTGGTCTCACATTGCTACTAAATTGGGTTAGTATGGCTTTCTTTGTGTCTGCATTCATGCTTTAATTCTTTTTCCAATATGGGATTATCAAACTTTCAATATTCTAAACATATACGGCGTTCTTACTTTTCAGCTTTTCACATCAAGCACTTAATTATAGCAATTTTTGAAACATTCCTTTTTAATGATTTTTTATTTTGAGTTGTTTATTACTTGTGTGCTTATATCCCCACTCTTGAAGTAAGTATAGTTACTTGTGCAGTTGATTGCTGACATGTACTAGAATGGTATGCCGGATTATGTAGTGGTGATTTTGTTGAGGTTAATGTTCACCTCTAACAATCTTTCAATTATTTTCCAGTCAGCAGCACTCATGTCTGTTGGGCTTCTTTACGAAGGATCAGCACACCCCCAAACTATGCATATTCTTCTGGTAGGTTTCATTTCCTTTAGCACTTGATGTCTCTCTTAGACAACCACTTACCAAAAGCTTAATATAATTAGAATGGGCCCTTTATTATTGCTGAACTCTCTCACCCTCGTGTGTGGACCTGTATTACCTGAGGGATGGCAAACCAAAAAAAGGAACACACACACACACACACACATATAGGTCCCTTGACTCCCTTCAAGAAGTGTAATTGTAAGGTACAATGAACACCTGACTGTATAGGATGGTAAATGCAGATGGGAAAAATTTGGAGTCAAATCTGTCAGAATGCAACGCTTTGATATCTGTTCAGATGAACTCTTTGTTCCTTCCACTCACAAGGCTACATAATTCTTTCGATCGATGAGTAATCTGTGGTTGTCTTCTCTCCTTATCATTCAACTTTTCTGCGAATCATAATCAACCGAAATGTTTGCCTTCCTTCTTAGATGACTCTCTCTTATTAACTGTCATGTAAGGGATGCCCTGCAATTCATTCTATCATCAACTCTACTACTTTCATCAACTTCTGAGAAGTCTAAACATAGCAGTCCCAATTGCCGTGGTCTGCATAAATTGATGAATTAAATACGAAGTTATGGTGATATATATGATTAGAGGAACTACAGTGGTAGGCATGTGCCTTAATATTGGTTGTTGAGAAATATGCAGTGGACGTTCAGGAAAAAAGTAGCATGCAGTCAGAATATTCTTTCTGCTTCACATTGGGACATTTCCTGGATTGTCATCCTAGATTCTGTTCAGTCAATTGCAATGTTGTTGCTGACATTATATGTTCATGATACTTTCACAGGCCGAAATAGGCCGTAGAAGTGGAGGCGATAATGTACTTGAGAGAGAAGGTTATGCTGTTTCTGCTGGATTTTCACTGGGACTTGTGGCATTGGGTATGGGTGTCACTCGTTTGTATGTTGTAAACATATTGGCCCTAGCTAATTTGTTATTTTATTCTGGGGTCATTTTTGTTTGTCTAATTACGTCCAATTCAACTGAAGGTCGAGGGGAAGATGCTCTTGGTTTCATTGACACCTTTGTTGAACGATTGTTCCAATATATAGGCGGCAAAGAACCTCACAATGTATATGCTCTTCGCACATATTTTCTTTTCTCATCCTTATTTTATCATCGTGGATTATATGGGTTCCAAATATTATTGCTGTTTTCACAATTCTACCTAATAGGTGCGGTATGATTTGGGGTTTTGGACTATCTTGATTTAATTTCGTAATAGCTTTCAAAAATTAAAAAAAAAATGGCATTAAAACTTTCGAATTCCTCTGGCTGATTCTGTTACCTGATTTTCTTTATAGGAGAGATCCCTCCTGGTGACACTATCAGCAGATGATCACAACCGTGCTGCAGGTCAGGTTTGTTAACTCCATACCTTTCTTTGTCCCACAACTTGGTCCTCTACCTTAGGAGTCGCTAAAGTTTGAAAACATGTTTACCCTAGTACTTAGTGGTCATAGGGTTTCTTCATCTCTCTCTCTCTTTCATGTGTAAAATTGGCTTTTATAGATGATGGATGGGACGCCTGTCAATGTTGATGTCACTGCACCTGGAGCTATAATTGCTCTGGCTCTAATGTTTCTGAAGGTAATAGCTATTTTGAGGTTGAATCACGTGATCTTTCCATGGAAACTGGAAAGTGTACTGTCTTGTGAAATTTACTGATCCTTATGGACTTGGTTATTCATAACTTCTTTTTTTTTCCCCTTGTTTTGACCTTGACATTACAGAGTGAATCAGAGTTAGTGTTCTCTAGGCTTTCTATTCCTTGTACGCATTTTGATTTGCAGTATGTGAGGCCCGACTTCATAATGCTTCGTGTGATTGCTCGGAATTTGATAATGTGGAGCAGGTACGTTGTTTTTGCAAGACGATCCAAACTTGAGCGTGCCGTTGCTTTCCAACATTTTAAACCTAATATACTTGTTGTAGGGTGCACCCATCCAAAGATTGGATTCAGTCCCAGATACCTGAAATTGTCCAAAGTGGTATTCGGGGCCTTGGAGATGAGATGGGTGATGTAGATGAAATGGATGCTGAAGCATTTGTTCAAGCATATGTCAACATTGTGGTTGGATCATGTATCTCTATTGGTAGGCTGTCAAGTGTGCTTATTTATAAAGCAATTCTTGGCCTTTCTTCCTTAATTTTGTGTATTAATTGTTCCGTCTTTATGATATGATTGTTGTTCTCATCTTTCTGCTTTGACATCTTCAAATTTCTTATTGGAATTCACGTTCCAAAACATGGTATACTTGGGGTTCCAAAATGGTAAATTTATAAAAGGTTTCCTCAGGAGGAAAAAGACAAATCTAAAGACTGAAATCTAAGTCCTATTGAGAGTTGTTTGTCTTGCTGAATTTGTTGTTGGAGATATTAGCTATCAAAGCTGGATTGTGAGAAACATTCTCTAAGCATTTTTCATAGGCATCAAATCTTTTGAGAATCTAGCTGCATTCTTGATTAGTTTCGTTGTTGAAGTTTCTCGAAATGAAAATGTTTGAAAGTCTGAAGAGGCAATATTTCCATTTCGATACACTTCAAAATTTGAAAGTCAGAAAACAGTGCTATATAGTTTCCTGAAAGTTACCTTTTTCGGGGGTTTTTTTCTTGTCTGGAACCAGTTTGAGGAGAAAACCAGTGCAAAAAAAGTAGTTTCCCAGTCATTATTGTTTACTTTATTTTCTCATGAAACAAACAAAGTTCCTTTAATGATACAAAACAGGTCCTAGAGGATGCAAGGAGTTCAGTGAAAGTGTAACAGTGATGTGTGTAGGAAGAAGCTCTTTGTAATTTTATACTAGAAACCACTTAACTTTCACTTGATTGTATTGGAACTAGGTATCTCCTTATCCTATGAGTAGGTATGCTCACAGTTGCACGAACAGCCTACATTGGTTGAAAAAGCTAATGAAATTAGTCTACGAGAGGCTGATGTAACTGCAGATTAGAAAGTCTTTGAAGTGTTTTCATTGCCTTTGGTTTGTTAGCCCTTGTGAAGTTATGCCACTAGAGATGGTGGAAAACATTAATGCAGTCTTGCTTTTCTCAGCTACTTTGGTAATAATACTTGTACTTTTGCCATATCTTCTTGAAGTTCTTCCTACCCTGTTTTTCAACTCTCTCTCTAAATTTGGGCGAAGTTAGAATTCATTAGCAGAGTTTAGATATATACTTCTGGAATTTGGTGCTTTGAGGAACATAAAAGATACCAAGAGGAAAATCTCTGTTGTATTTTGGCAAAATCAAGTGTTGGTGATAACTAATAAGTGATTGAAGGCAGCTGGAAAATCCCATGGCAGCAATGTCAATATGGATGCCACATCATGCAATTCAATGATACTTTCTACCAGTGGAAAAGAGCTGCAAATATAGATACTAACTTAATAATATATTGCTTCAGCAGGCACTTATGTTAGCAATTTTCCCCACTGAATGGGGTTGTGCAAAATGCGGAAACTTCGGCAATTCCTGCACCTGACTCACATACCCAATCTATCCTTGATTATCCATTTGAATGCAGTGGCAACTGTGCTGTCACAACATTTTTTAAGGAGTGGTGATAGTGTGATAAGGTCTATCACCTTTCAATGAAAACCTACCTATAATTTGGTGTTAAAATGGAAGCAAATACTAGGCAACGCTTGATTCTCTTAGACATGTAAATTGCACAAGATAATATTTTTTTATTTTTATTGCACAAGATAAATTGATTATAAGAATAAAAAAAATCTCATGCTAGAAATTGTAGGAGTTGCCTGACACTTAACGGAGGCATTAAAAAAAGCTTATCTAATTGCCTGTGAACTGCATATAACAAATGTCAGATTTATTGATACCTGGATGAAATGTCTAATGGCTAGATGAGCCTAAATTTGAAAATTATGGAGTTACCTTTCACGAGGTATAATGTATTTGTCCGTGGTAGGGAATTCTTGTACTCTCTTTCTGTTCCCAGCATTTTGTGCTATTGCCGACTTTAAAGTGATGAGACTGTTTCCTTTTCGGTCCATAATGGTTTTGGAAGTTGTGACATATTGCTTGAGCCTAGCAAGGGAAATCTCCAGAATGACAAGATATTTCTTTTAGAAGTGGTTATCACTCAATTTCAGGTTGCCCTTGTCTCACACACACAAGCATGCCATTATGTTTTTTATGTTGCCTTTTCCTTTGGTATTTTGGGCTGGTATTATTTGATGTTGGGTATGTGTTGACTTATCTACTTGTTATAATCATTTACTTTGGCAGGGTTGAGATTTGCTGGTACAAAAAACGGAGATGCACAGGAATTGCTCTATGATTATGCTATCTACTTCCTAAATGAGGTCCAGCCTCCTCAATTTGCTGTTGAAGTTGTATGTTGTCTTTACGAGTGGCTAATCGTTCATCGCAATGTTTCCAGATTAAGCCCGTTTGTGTTGGAAGTGGAAGTACATTGCTAAAGGGATTGTCTCACTATGTTGATCGGGGTACATTGGAGATATGCCTTCACTTGATTGTTCTTTCTCTCTCTGTGGTTAGTATATTGTGATTATGCGTGTTAGAGTGTTTTAATTCTGTTTCTTTATTGTTCTGTGTTAGTAAGAGTAGTTTGTAACTGTTCCCTTAATTAGTATATAAATAAATGAGGGTGTAAAAGGCTGTGGTTGCTTTTGAACCCTAATCCTTTAAGGCCACATTCCTCTCTCTCTCTCTCTCTCTCTCTCCCCAAACCTAACCCTAAATTCATATTATCAAACTCAACTATGTGTACTAGTACTCCCATTTAGTTTCTTATGAACCATTGGCAATTATCGGTCTCTGATATTCTGGGAGAGCAGGTGATGGCAGGTTCTGGACATCTACAAACATTTCGATTATTGAGATTTCTACGGAGTCGAAACTCTGCAGACGGGCATGCTAATTATGGTACTCAAATGGCGGTAATTCTCCTTTAATGTTAGCTGTTTGGTTTGCTTTCACGTGTTACAAAATAAGTCACTGCTCTGAGTGCTCTCTGAAAACCGCGCGAGTATGTTTGGGAAACTTTGATCGGTTGGAGACTATGCATGTTAAAATTTGTTGCATAGAGAGGCAGAAAAAGGTCAACTGATGCAATAGTACAAGGTTGTTGAATAATATTCCCTGACTGGTTGGTTTTGTTATTAGTGCTGACATCAAGGTATAATGTTTCCTATCGTGTTTGCTCTTCAGTTCAATTTCCAAAGGAAGAAATAAAGTAAAATAGTCCTATCACATATGTGGTTTTCTTGTGCATGAAGCATGCATAACTTTTTGTGCAAGATTCCAACTTCGGAACATGGAATTTGTAGTAGGTTCATGAAACTGTTTAGCATGAAATACATATAACACATCGAATCGGTGATGTAAAACTCGTTCAGTTCTGAATGTGTCTGCTCTTTTTATTGATATTTACCTTATTGTTGCAATTATTGTAGGTGAGCTTGGCTATCGGTTTCTTGTTCCTTGGGGGTGGGATGCGAACCTTTTCGACAAGCAGTAACTCTATTGCTGTTTTGCTGATATCTTTGTATCCACGCTTACCGACAGGACCAAATGACAATCGATGCCACCTTCAGGTCGGTACATCTGATTGCAGAACTAGCAAGAACTATTGTGGATTTCTCCCTTCTCTCTCTCTCTCTCTCTCTCTCTCTCTCTCTCTCTCTCTCTCTCTCTCTCTCCAAACAATTAGAGGATACTGTAGGGGGCCCGTTCCAAATGTAGGGTCAACGTGCACAATATCACATTCTAGTTCTTATTATTTTGGTAATGGACCACTAGCCTAGTTGAAATCTCAACAGCCTTTCAAAAGTCCTTTCTGTTATCACTTCATAGTGTGAGGTTGGGGAAGTAGGTTAGTTGCATGTGTTATGTCCTCCATTGATATTGGCAAAACCCCACAAAAATGGAGGGAAAACATAAATAGCAATCACCATTTCTCTTATGTCTTTACCAAGAGACCACCTTTTGTGTTTTTGGATGTGAAGGCCGAGCTCCTCACAGTTGTCCTGTCTCTAGAAGAGTTGGAGGATGTTTTTTCTTTTTCATTTTAGTGTTCCGTCATCTTGTTATTGAGAATCTCCTCGGCATTTTTTCATGGGAAGGAAGTTTTCTTTTCAGGCATTTAGGCATTTGTATGTCCTTGCTACGGAAGCTCGCTGGGTTCAAACAGTTGATGTTGACACAGGCCTGCCAGTTTATGCCCCTCTTGAAATGACAATCAAAGAAACTGAGCATTATGGAGAGACAAGGTTTTGTGAGGTCACTCCTTGCATTCTCCCAGAACGTGCTACTGTAAGTTTAACTTCTCTTTTTCTCTTGTTCTGTGATCAATGTAGTTGTACGTGTGGTTGAAAAAATAATGAATGATTCCAGAGTTACAGCGTCATTCATATTTTTTTTATTTCTATTTCTCTAAATTTCTCCCTCGTGACCTGATCTCTTTTTTGCTCTTCACGATTTTAAATAAGATGGTATGTCGTGATGCTTTTTGATAACTGGAGCTATTGCTAATTGTAATCATACTGGAAATTTTTTGTTAAGTTTATTGTTTGAACGCAATTCCTCAGTTTTTAGCTAGACCTCAGTATGGTTAACTATAAAATCTCCAATGTCTCATCTACTTTTCTTAAGTTGAAAGTTTCTTACTAGACTGTTGTAATACTGCTGCAGCTGAAGATTGTTCGTGTTTGTGGTCCTCGATATTGGCCACAGGTTATAGAACTGGTTCCAGAAGGTAAAAATTAGAATGAATGTTTTTTTTTTTGAACAGCGAAAAAGATGGCCATATAGTTGTTGATATTGTTTAGTTCTTCTTTTCAAACGATATACTAAACTCCTCTTATTTCGCTGCAGACAAACCTTGGTGGAGCACAGGAGACAAGATTGACCCATTTAACTCTGGTGTCTTGTACATCAAGCGGAAAGTCGGATCTTGTTCATATGTGGATGATCCTGTTGGATGCCAGTCACTGCTGTCACGAGCAATGCACAAGGTTTTGTCCTATTTATGCGACCATCAGCTGAACATTTCTCAGGCTTTTGTAGATTATTTGGTTGAATTAAGAGTCCTTTCTTCAGGTTTTTGGTTTGACAAGTCTGAGAGCTTGTACTCCAAGTACCAATGACTGTGTTGGAGCTGGTGCAGTTACTATTGATCAGTTGGTCAGCACCTTCTCATCTGATCCAAGCTTAATTGCTTTTGCACAACTTTGTTGTGACCCCTCCTGGAATAGCAGGCGAGTACGCATATCTCTAGTATTGCTGTCTTTATCTATAATACTTGTTCTTCCATGTTGCGTAATAAAGCTATAAGAATGGGAAACTTTGTTTCCGGTTTTGGGTGAATGACTAAGGTGACATTGACATCTAGTAATTCGCTTTTGATGTGTCAAGAGGAATTTGTGTATTTTTGCAACGGAGAATTATTTCTAACTTGCTGTGTGATGTAAATATCTAACCCCTGCATACATTATTGGAGGCTGGAGGGAGCTGTTTTTGTTTGTACTGTTTGATTCATTATATTTTGACATGCTGGGACATGTGATTGGCACATCGTAGTGTCTCTTGTTCTTGAAGATTTATCTTAATTTGGATCGGCTGAGCTGATATCAGGGAAGGTGCTGTTGTTACACCAGCTTATGGATGTAGTACGCTCATCAATGGGTATGATTGTTGAGAATACTGAGTGAACAATATGGCAGTTTTAAAACTTTTTCGAATATGTATAGTTTGATAAGCTCACTGTGTTGTAAAAAGATAGTTAAAATGGCTTTAAGAATTTGGGGTATTATTGTGCTGGATGACAGCAAAGTGCCACACAACGTTAATTACGATTCTCGATAAGTTGGTTAATTCTTAGTGAATTTAATTGTTTTCAAATGGGACAGTGACGATACGCAGTATGTAGCTTGTTGACTTTTATATGTTTATTACTAGTTCTTAAGCTGAGGCTTCCTGTAGTAATCAGTTGCTGAACCTGTTTGCAGATCTGATGGTGATTTCCAAGAATTTTGCTTGCAAGTGCTATTTGAATGTGTGAGCAAGGACAGACCGGCCCTTTTGCAGGTAAGCAACTTGTTTGTTAGATGTAGAAGCTCTTCTTTCGTAGGAGTTATTGTTGTATAGACTCTGCATTGCTTTTGGACAATTTAAAGATGCAAAAAACTGAGACCTGTCTTTTTACCCTTCGCAAGTTGGACAAGTTTTCTTCTGTGGTACATTTCTTGCTTTAACGAATGGTTTACTCTTTCCATTTACAGAGTTCGTTCTGATTATGCAGGTCTATTTGTCCTTGTACACAATGCTTGAGTGCGTGGCTGATCAGGTTTCAGGTGGTGCTTCAGTCCTAAGTGACTCACTGTTTATCTCTAGTTTAAAGGTAATATCTGCTGTACCGGCACTTAGTAGTATATCTCTGTCTTCTTAGCAGGTAACACTTTGTGCTGCTAAAATACAGTATGTTTTGCCTACAAAATTGCTATATGATTTTGGGCTAAATTATCTGCATTAGATGCTAACCAACATGGAGAGAGTCTGTAAGGAGGTTGGGTGCAGTATGTGTCTAAGAGGCAAACTCTCCTAATTACCATCCTGAGGACCCTGAAAGATGACCATTATTCATATGCCGTATCTTGCAAATTTCATGTTTTCAGTTATGGTGATATTTACAAGTTGCCATGGTGATATTAAACGGGCCCAACATTATCGAGTTACACTCCCCTCACAGCTTGCACGTGGATAGGTGAACAAACCATGCAAATAACAAGACTTGAACCAATGACTATTTGGAACCAGAGCTCTGACCGTGTTAGATATTACCAATTGTCCCATTAGTTGTTAAGAAATGAGCTCAATCATAGCTTGAATTGGAAATTTTATGATATGCTTTACGCGCTTTTGTTTGGTCTCCAACATATATGAAGTTACCTAAACTGCATTCATCAAAGATGTTCTTAATTTTTTTGGTTATAAAATTTTTTTTTTAACAAACACAACATACGGAGAGGACGAGGACGAGGAAGGCATACCTTCCAATTACAAGAGGTAAAAAAAACTACAAACAACAAATCTCTATGGAAAAAAAAATCTGAAGATGGAGGAGTTCTATGCCAGGATTGGCATAGGGCAAGGTTAAGGGGAGAAGACTTCACAGTTGAGAAGTAAGAACCTTTATTTCTAACAAAGTCGAGTTGCATACTCATTATAGTTCTGTAAACAACTCACCTTCCTGGCTAGTTTCGACCCGGAACCCTCCTTCCTTTATTTGAAGGAAGCACAGATTCGCTGGTAACCGATAGGTATCTTTGGAGCCCCACAAACTTAATTCTTTGAAGAAGGAACGATGGAGATCTTTGAATCCTTCTACAAACTCTGCAGTTCCTTTCATGCCATATGTAGTATACCATAGCTACCCAAGGGAGCTACTTAATTTGGTTCTCAAGGTCCTATTATTTGTGCAGCTTGCGCTAGCATACAATGAAGCTCTACTAGAAGGAAGATTCCCGAATTCAAGAGGAGGCATCATTCAATCAACTTTTCTAGGGTCACTCAGGAAGCGAGTGGAGGAGCTCCTAAACCATTGTTCAGAACTAGAGAATGATTTGCAAAATTATTTGAAATCAGGGAGGTGGCCCAATGAGCATTCCCAGCATAGAAATCCTTCCACCCTTCTTGCTTTGTATCTTAAGTGGTATAGTGTACCTCCACCTTCTGCTGTTAAAACAGCAATAGAGAAAATCAAGCGCGTGCACAAATCCTCTTCAGTTCCCTTGTTACGGCTGTTGTTTCCAAGAACACACATCAATGCAATTAGGGAAATTGACAAGCTCTGTTTTTCTCCTTAGGTGGTTAAGGCCTGAGTTGATCGGCTCTTAGGAAGCCACACTATTTCGTAGAGCTTGTTTTAGAGCTGTCAGTTCCTACTGCTGTGTAATGAAGAAATAGTCTGAGGCTTCATTTATACAAAGAGGACCAAGCGGAAAGAGTACTGCAATGGTTTACAGTTTTGGCTACAAACACAGGGTTGCAATTGTGGATTTTTTGCTCGTATAAAGATTTGGGGAGCCCAATCCAATCGGCAGTTTGCTGTGCTTGAAGAAAACTGTCACTACCAGGTTGTGTGATTAGAGGATAATGTAAATTATGCAACCTATTTCTTGTGCATTTGTGTATTTGCAATAATGTAAGGTACTAGAAGTTTGTACCTCAAAGTTTGTTAATGCGTTGTACAATTTCCTTATAAAAGGGTAGATTGAACTATTTAGACACACTGTCGGGGGAAATGAAGTTATTGTCTTTGGTGACCTGGCAATTTCTATTCACCTGTTATCTCAGTGAACAAATAAAATCGGGCAGGGGAGGTCCATGTAATTTTGAGAATCTGAAGGAGGAATGTGTTTTATACGTAAACCTCAGGGAGGTCAGTGTCTTTTATCCTTATACTTAAAGGCCCTTTACTTCCGGGTTTGGGGACTTGTAGTGCCACTACACGGATCCGAGCTTTTCAATTCTAGACGGCCACTAAACACACTTTTGTACCGCTTGAATTGTGTGCACTTCATCCGGTGCACTACAGTGTCCCCAATTACCTCCCAATCACTTCATATTTGGTCTTTGATCTCTATGAATTCAACTTGGTTTTCGAGGTATATGTTTTTTCTTTTGCCAATATTGTATACATCAGCAACTGGGAGTTAGTAGATTAGTAGGTTTCCGAGGTAATCATAAGGCAGCAGTTTGGGTAACATTCTCAGAGCCATTTTAATGCATAGTCAAGTAAGTCCTCTGTTTCACAGTATTGGTTTGACTTAAATATGAAGTGGTCAGTACAGAAAACAAACTCAACTGATTAGAGATGTTTAGGTAATACTTACAATTCTGTATGTTTTCACTTTATTTATACAATTCATTTGGGATGTGTCCAATAATCCATGTGCAAAGTTAGCCCTAATTGGCTGATAACAGCACCTTTACTCAACTGCCACCTCAGCCAATTGGGCTCATTAGGAGAACAAAAAATGGGGCCGGCCCTACAAGCATTCTAGCCAAACTACAACATTGGAATCTTCAAAAAATAAAAGAAAAGAAAAAACTAGGACATTTGCAAATAGAAGGGTTACAGTAGGTTAAAAGGGAACAGCAAAAACACAAAATGAGAGAGATTTGCAGGATAAAACACAAAAAATGATGGGTGGTCCACGTGTCAAGATCGAGAGATGATACGGGTATATATGAACTCGTTCCACACGTCGGGTAAGCCTGGGAGACACCAATGGATACAGTCTGCATACGTGGCAGGGTCTGCCTTCTGCTCATCGTTTAGCATTTTCCCTTGACGAATTGTATAGACTGAAGTATGTGCGTCTTTCCTGTACTCAGAAAGAGTGGTTACGTTGAGAAAATGCACCGGAACTTTCATCGACTGGGTCACGTTATCTGCTATCACAAAGAGTCGACGGTCTGTGCCCACGTCTAGGTACATCGACGTGTTTAGAATTGGTGTGGTCTCTAAAGCACATTTGATCCCATCTGGATTTTCCCAATCCAAGCTCCTATTGTTTTCAATTTGAGCATTCAGATTAGTATAATTGTCATAATTGGCAGGTTATACAGAAATGAAAAAAATGTAACAATTTGAAAGTGGATATTGTGTTACTTGATATGAAGAGGAGACATGCTCATGAAGAAGACTGTGGTATGGTTGGGATTCACATATTTGTCCACCCAGTTAGACCATGTCTTCAAAACTCTTGCATAAGCGGCCGGTCGATCGATCTCATCGTACTCTGTGGCCCCTTTGTCGAACGATCCTCGTCTGTTTTGATCATTCCAAAAAGGTGAAAATAAATTTCAACTCCACTTGCTCTCCAAAAATTCGTGTTTTAATATCATATTAAACGTGGGTAAAATAGAGATGGCACTTACAAAACTTTCATATCAAAAGTGTTCATCCACCATATGTATGTGTTGAAGATGAGGTAATCCACACCCTTCCAGTTCTTCCCATGTTTTTTGATCGATTCAGGCATTATGATTCTATTCAATATGCTGTGCATGTTAGGGTCGTCTGAATTTGACTCCACCAAAAATGGGGCCCAATAAAATTCAACCGTTGCATTATAATCCTGCAAAATTTCATATTAAAGAATCAAATGATTAATTTAGGAGCATTTCTTAAGTAACATCCCCCATCTAATCAACCATTATTATACATAAGTGGGTGAGACGTTCCAAAGGAAACGACATTTTGCACCAACTACATTTTTTTATAATTAGAGATGTTCGTGCCAGCTTATGCGCACCTCGACTAATTTTGAAGCCTTGAAGTTAAACGAACAAATAAATCTTTTAGTGATTCCAAAGTTTGGAATGTTTGACCTCTGTAGAACTCAGACATGCTATCTGCATCTTTTTCTCATGCCCTCTTGACCTTGGGTTATCTTCACCAACTATTAGGTGGAATTGGCTATTCAATTGCTGAGATCTAAGCTGAACATGCACGCTCCACGTTAATCCGACACTAACTGAGCAATACTTTTCACCAACTCTTGGTTTTAATTGAGAAAATTAAGTTGTGATTTGGAAAAGTTTTCTGACCAGGTTGAATAAAACAAATACTAGTAATAATTTTATATGGTCCCGGGATATAATCTATCCCTAATCACATGATCAACTCTGAGGGCTGCCGACTTGATGTAATGGTCAAGGCCTACAATTTAAGGTTTGCTGATAATACAGTAATTACTATTCTTTTCATTCTTTTTTAAGTGTCTAGCTTTGTAAATTCAACTAAATAAGAAAATATTATCATTACACATTTCATATCAACTTTATCTTCATTTTCTTTACTTATCCTCTATATAAACATCATCATTACATTTTCTCACTAATTTTTTGGGTTGGTGTTGTGTAGTGAGGTGCACAGCACCATTCTGTGCACCTCTGAGCCGTCGGATGCATGTGCATCCGACGGCTCGGATATCATCTCGGCACCAACGATCGAGAGCCGTTCATTGCCGGGATGAGATCTGAGCTGTCGGATGCACGATCCGACAGCTTGGAGGTGCGCAGCACGGTGCTGCGCACACCACTGTACAACACCATCCCCCAATTTTTACTTTTATGGACAAAATGAGAAATGTACCAACTTTTACCTACTAACTTTACAAAATTGACACTAATTAAGGGACAATTTGAAATGAAATGCTGGACTTTAGAAAAGGGACGAAGGAAGTGCTAATTACTTGTAGGAAAAAGGCATGCATTCTAGGGGTGATATGTACCGGTCCGATTATTTTTCGGTCGAAATCGGTTATCTGGTTTGATATTTTTACAAACCGGAACCGGTTGAGATAATATGATAAAACGATCTGGTTTCGACCGGCTCAACCGGTTTTTATCTGGTTTTCATTCATGGGTCATATTTTGGACCCAACACATCAAAAAATTTACAATTCAACCCACAAAATATTAACTAAAAATCCATAATTCAACCCTTTTTTTTTTTTGCCTAACAAAAAAGATCAATTTTGAGCCCAATACATTAAAAAAAAATCCATAAAAACAGTTTATATATATATATATATATCAGGGCGGTTCCAGGGACCTTTAAAAAAAACCCCTTAAGTTCCCGATCGAATTTTGATGATCCGAGCCGCTCAATGTAATCAGAACGTGATTTTAAGGGTGCTCATGAGAAATCAAAAAAAAAATGACTAAGAAGGGTTTCATCTGAACAGTTTTTTATTGAACTTTATTGAACGGTTCAATAAAAAACTGCTTAAATCAAGTCCTTCCCGGTTAGTTTTTTTGCCAGTTTCTTGCGGGCATCCTTAAAATCACGTTCTAAACACATTGAGCGGCTCGGATCATCAAAATTTGATCAGGAACTATGAAATTAAGATTTTGAGGGTTTTTTTAAGAGTTCCCGGAACCGCCCCGTATATATATGATCAATTATATATAATATATATGTGTGTGTATGTGTGTATATTATACATATATATTTAGTGATCCGGTTTCGACCGGTTTTTAAAACACATAAACCGGATCGAATTTAGTTTTCCGATTTATAAAATTTTATAAACCAGAACCGAATCGAAATTATTCAACCGGTTTAAAAAATTCGATCCTATCCGATTTTTCCGGTTTCGATCGATTTTCCGGTCTCGGCTAACAACCCTATCTAAAAGAGAAGTAGTAAAGTTTTTATTTTATTTTATTTATTTCTTCTTATTTTGAGGAAAGAAAGGGACAATACCCTATAGGATTCGTGGAGACCAGGCACCTAAGATAGTCATAGCCAGGGCATAGCGACCCTTTTTGAACGTGACCATAAAGGTTTTCTTACCCATTGTGAAATGTTTGGTTAGAAGGCGATCTTACGAGGTAACCACTTAATTGGAGGACAACTCTTCACCATACCACAACACCACTAGGGCGCAAGCTGCACAAGGGTGCTCACTCGCACTACATCAAGTTACTACTACCGCAAGCAGGTTCCAACTCACAACCGCGTGGAGAAGGAAGGAGTTCCATCCCGCAAGCGAAATTTTTTTTTTGTTAAGACTTTTTAGTTTTTAATTGCATGTCGCTTGATAAATTCAAGATCAAAACAGAGCAAAGTTACAAAAAAAAGAACACAATGTGAATAAACATAATCATTGTGCTTAAGAAAAATAACCCCAATCAATCACTTTTCAAAATCAATTAGTGCAGTGAGCTTTTTTGGAAGGTAAAGCAAGTGTGTGTGTGTGTGAGAGAGAGAGAGAGAGAGACCTCAAGTCTAACAACAGATAGAGAACCAGTCTTCTTCAAGCTCTTTCTGCCCTTCGGAACCGCTGATTGCACCAGACAAACCATAGACTCCCATTGGTTCCGATTCAATGAGTCCCCAACAAACATTAGCCTCTTTCCCCTCAGTTTCTCAAGCAACAATCTTGCTTTGAACCTTCAACAAAACCACTTATCAGCAATTCGTAGAAAACAGGATCACTGAAAATACAGATGCAGAAACCAATGGAAAAAAAAAAAAAGAACAATCATTAACCCATAAAGTGAATTAATAGTTCTTACTTGGGCAAAGAGCAATCTCTGGGCTGCCACTTCCAATTCTGATAGAGTGAATCCTTTCTTCCATTCCTCATACAAGTCACCTGAGCAGTCAAGAACTCGCATTCATCTTCTCTGTAAATCGGGTGGGTGGAGTTATCGAAAACCCACTCCCCCGTGTACAAATCGCACTCCTCCGGCGGCAACTCCACCTCCTCCTCGTCATCTTCCTCTATCGGTAGCTGAATCTCCACTTGGGTTTCCACCACGGTTCTCGAATTCACCGTTGCGTCGTTCTTGATCGTTTCTTGAACATGGTTGCTCTGTTCTTCTCTGCTTTCATCGGCTTTGGGTCTTGAAAACGGGAATTCCGCGATCGATTTCACGTCCTCGTTGTACATGAAGCATCCGAAGAGGAAAATGGAGAAGACTACCACGAATAGAGATAGATTGTTTTTTTTCCTGCCGCCGGAGTGCTTCATCGTGAGTGTTACGGTGGATAACAGGGGCGTTTTCCGGCGGGGTGGCTGCATGGGGAGGAGGGAGGGTGGTGGGGAAACGAGAAAGAGGAGAGAGGTGGAAATATAGAGAGAGAAAAGAAAATGTAATGGAGAAGAACATGGAGGAGAGAGGAGAAGGAGGAGTAGTATTAGGTTAGTTTAGTTAGATTTGGTGAGAAAACTGGGGTGGTTATGCTGATCAAAAAAAAAAAAACCTGGGGTGGTTATTGGTTGATGAAGCGTTGCTATCCTTTCTCAGTGATGTTCGTTCAGCTCTTTGTGTCTTAGAAAAATAAGAGAGAGAGAGAGAGAGAGAGAGAGAGAGAGAGAGGAGTGATTCTAAAGCACTCGGTCTTTTACTCTTTTAAGGCTTTTCTTTGTTGTGAGGACTGAGGAACAGAAGAAGTGTGGGAGAGTGCTTCAATACCGACTAGTGTGTCTGTTAGGAAAGGATATCTTTTGTGTAATTATATTATAGGCTCCTACGGGTGCCAGACGCAGAATTTGTACATATGAAGAGTCTGAACGATACATATTTCTACATTGTAACAACAATTATATTCTGTATGCACGTGTTTTTACTTGCTAGATTTAACGAAGAGACGGAGTGGTGTGTGTATATGTAATCACCTATTCTGTACATGAGTGTGCAGATTATGATCTTTCATTTAATATCTTGGTTAGAACGGCGGTCACTGTTGCGTTGTTGGTCAAATAATTCATGTACGCACATAACGTAAGCGTGAGCGCAAGTATAAAAACATCTTTGAAACACATTTCAAGCTACTAAAATCCGTGAGAGTGAGGATTGAGAGCACGAGCGTAATGCATAGATTGAGAGCGGGTGGATTATGTGCATGACTAAGCTCATAACCCACAAGTTTGGGAACTGGAGGAGTTTCCAGAAATGAGTCATTTGACAAAAAGACTCCAAACTTGTGAAAAGTTTGAATTTGTGCACTACCCGTATGGTTTTTTTCCCTCTGGAAAATAGTACGTACTCAGTTGAGATTGCCTTATCCACAGCTTCGTGAATCTTTTATTTACGGAGCCGCGTAATCTCGACCGTCTATTCAAAGAACCATCCGTTAGAAAGATTTTCTCTTCTAGTTATTAGTTGTTGATAATTATAGCCAATGGCATCAGGGGCGGGGCCTTGGTTGATCTAGAAATTGAATCAGTGATTGTCAAACAAAATTCAAAATTTCCATTTCCCATGCGATTGACTTGTTCTGGATGCGTCCAGAATCCAAAAGGTAAATTATACTCCGAACAAAAAGTGGGACTTCTTACCAAATGCCAATTGGATGAAGTGGACTAGATAAATCCCAATTACCTAACTAATCTACATTTACCTTACCTAACTAATCTCCATTCACCTTGGATAAAATTTTCGTAATCACTTCGCAAAAAAGTAACACTTTTTTTTTTTTCATATCTCAAGATGTCCGAACCAGTTCACGCACACCTTGAATAATCCTTAAGGACCAACTCCGCGTCCACAAGCATTCAATGACGCATTTCTCTCAATAATTATTACAGTATATATGATCTTCCTATGTCACCATCAACTACCCAAGTGCAGTTGTTGACCGTTGAGTGAACAAGGCTCTGCATTAGCAACGATTAGTTTAATCACCTAACTTAACCAACTCTAAGGGGTTGGCCAAGTGGTTTTGGTCTGGGACTTAGGTGTTTGCTGTGTAAGCGTGTGATACGGCTGTGGGAGGGACTGTAGGGATTAGTCCGAGATGCTCGCAAACTGGTTCGGAACACCCTGCATTAAAAAAAACAAAACTTAAACCTCTGAATTATAGCTAGCTTTCTGCTTGAGAAAAGTAACTACTAAGAAACCCTATATTGTACAGTGAGTGGGGTACATCCTTGCACCAACACCTTGTACAGGCTTTTGGGCCAATTTTCTCCACATATCTCCCTGTTTCTTGGGGTGGCACATCGCTTTTTTTCGAAGTGAAGACAACTCTCAAAACGTACATATCATCAAACTGGTTCGCCGACGCATGTTTCGCTTCCTAGCCAATTTTCCTCAATTCACAGCTTGCAATTTAATTGGTGAGGGAAAACTGTAAACTACGTATGCGGATTCTTTTTTTTCTAAAAAAAAAAGCATGTACTGATGTACATGACGACGTGACAGCGACACCAAATTTTAACGCTCCATAGATACAAGCGTGATGAGCTCCACGCAAACACTTTTGTAGGGACCACCACGCTCGTATTTATAGAGAACCGCGTTTAGAAATCGCCTTCTGGCTTGCCAAAAGTACAGGCCGGGGCCAATTAGCCCAGCAAGCCTTAGTCACAAACAAACCCCACTTCAGGAAGCCCATAACCGTGGTCCACCAACCTAAGCCCAGCCCATGCACACAATCCAAAATCAAACCAGAGCAACAGATATGGAACGGAACGCCTACCATAAGCGATGAAATCGGCAAAATCCCCCCATCGCACCGCCGTTCCGCTTCCGCGGAACCCCTTCCACCCAAGTCCGACCGAACCACACCCTCAACCATATGAGATATACTTGAGATAATAACTTTATTTTTCTAGTCTCACAGAGGTGTTTAATGCAAATAAAAATGGGAATCATCATACACGAGATGTTTATTGTGATATACTTACCATGCATAGATGTTGGTCATGTCGTTTCGGGTGGTACGTCCTTGGCTCTAAGTAAACTCGTGCTTTTCGTAATGTCACATATAACCACCCTGCGAAAGTGACATCATGCATCATAATCGCCGGATGGCACATGGGTGAGATGCCACCTGGCCGAGCCATCCTACTCTACCCCAACGTGGCTCCACCTAATACATGTCAACCGAACCAAACCTTGACCCAAAGCCTTTTCCTGCCTGCAATGCGACGGGCCAAACAGCCCGTCATGGGACTCCGCTGTTAAGTCCTTGGGCCTTTCTCATCATTGCTTGTGTTTTTCTGACCCACTATAGAGAGTGTTTCTTCTACTTTACCTAGAGAACTAAATAGAGAGGCAAGTCCATGCATATCTGATTGAGCTGATTTTTTACGGATCTATTCGGTTTGTTTTTAAAAAAAATATTGAACGGATCTAATCATTTGTGCGGAACATGAAGTGGACCCTGTGTGACCATCAGTACCTCCGGTCGGTTTCCGTATCACGGTTGCTTCTTTTTCATTAATATCAAAGAAAAACTAAACCAAAGACAGACGCTATATCATTCAAAAGCCATGAAAGATAAATTGGTGATTAAGGATTCCCATTACTTTCATTTCTATCCGCAAAAGGCAAAAAGAAGGAGAACCAAAAAAACAAGAAGAAGAGGAAGAAGAAGTTAAGAACGAAAAGCAAATCACCATTCACCAGTACCATCATTATCTATCCAACCAATCAAGAAACCAACAAATTGTAAATCAAACACTTGAAAATGAGAAATGACCGTATGATCACCATGCATCCGTCATAATACGAGAATTTAGACACGGTATCGATCAAGCGGGTCCTTAGAAGGGAGGCGTTCGTGGTAGACTCTCCACGCATAGTCCTCAAAACAAAAGGAATTAAACGCTCTAGTACTACTCTCGAATGTATCCGTAGAACTACTACTACCACCATCATCTTCGTTATGATCAACTTGGCTGTCTTTGGCATCGGCAGGGGTTGACCTCGGAATTAGGAGGGGAGAGACGGTGGCTTCTAGCGGAAGAGTCACCAGCAGCGACATGGATATGCAGCGGGCGTTTTTGCCGCCATTCTCAAGACATGGAATGGGTCTTCCTCTCACCTTCTTTGTCTTTCCATTGCTCCAAACCTGTAATCAGTTCGTTCATAGCTCAACAAACGAGGGTGATTTGATAATTTTCTTCGTTAATCAGTATAAAAAGCGGGGTACTAGCTACCAGAAGGAAAAATAAATAAATAAATAAATAGCATAAAAACTACTGAAAGTTTTTCCGATTGTTAACTTGTTGAGTTACAAAATTTCTTTCATTTTTCGTCGCCCATAACATTTTCATGCAATTATTTTCTATGCTAGCAAAGTTTTCCTCCATAATCGCGATCTACGCTTTGTTTGTTTCTAGAAATTGACCAAGAAATCATAACAAAATGGGGGTACACAAAAAATGAAAGAAATTTTGTGGCCCTCTTTTGTGAGGCGTTCTTGACTAATCAAAAAAATCCAAATTCCGAAAACATAGAAGTCAAACTCAAAATTTAATTCACTAGTTGAAAAAAAAAAACCAATGCTCAAGATATTTCAATGAAAGATAATGAAAGAAAATATGTTGCTTCTCCATGCATCCAAAATTCTAAACCCCACGGGCCTACCATGATTTCAATTAATGTCTTTCCCTATATATGATGATGATGGGTCAACCCGACGAGTCCGGCTCCTCTCCAATTCTCCTAAAATTGGAGGATCCTCAAGTTCTGATCCAACGGCTGAGAATTTAACACTAAACCAACCCATCTAAAGGCCATACAGATGAGCACGCACAATTATTTAATCACCACCCCTCTCTCTTTCCCCACCCCCATTCATGGCCATTAACAATAATTTTAAACCAACCCATCTAATGCTAATTTTATTCACCAGCCATTCACGGCCATCCTCAAGTCCTTCTACGTTGATAATCAAATATCTCATACCCAGTGATTAAGGTTAGGCTAGGCTACGGCTTGGAAGCGGCAGCGAGTATTGACGATGGATTCATCAGAGGAGAGGAAAGGGGTCGGAAGGGGCAGACGGCGGTAGTGATGGCTAGTGACGTGTGGAGGGAAGAGGCGCGCTTGGAAGCAGCATCGGGTATTGGCAATGGATTCGTCGGAGGAGCGTCAGAAGGGGCGGACGGCGGTGGCGATGGTGATGGCTAGTGGACGGAAGAGGCATCGATAGAAAGAAAGAAGACAAAGGGAAATTATTAGGTGTTTTTGATAAATAACAAAGATTCTGTGGCCATTAGTGATCTGAACTGTTAAAATTTATAGTTGCCATGTGTCACATTATTAATAGGACTTGAGGATCCTTCAATTTTAAGAGGATTGGAGAGGAGCCGGACTCGTAAGGTCGTCCCCGCCAATTATTGGGTACTTCTGAAGTTTCATGTGGTAATGCCAAGTAATATTTTTTGCAAATAAAAAATCGTCACAATAAAATATAAGGCATTTGCTTGTCTTCTTACCGTTTAAAATAACTGAATAGTAATGTCCTGCCGCAAAATTTGTCACACGATACTGCAGGAGCGCTCTATAATTACTCACATACATCACTATCGACTTTATTAGTTTTGGTTAAAAAGTTGGTCCTCCCATCGACTTGTCTCCTGATGGGCGGTGCCCGTGATTAAACTCGTTGATAACATCAATTACGTCCGTGATTAAACTCGTTGATAACATCAATTACGCCAAAAAATATGTTCTTATTCAATTCGATGAAAAATTGTTCTTTTTAGTGAGTTTTTGGTTGACGCATACTAAACAATCTATGAAGAATAAAAGGAATTTTTTTTTCATTGAACAAGATGGACACAGTTATATTAATACGAAAATAAAATATAACGAAAACAACGAAACAAAAAGGAATTAATACCTGAGCAATATCGCCAAGCGTGACCAAGATAGAGTCAACCTGGGGCGAGACCGAAACCGAACCCGAATCCGCCAGCAACGAGTATCTCTGGCACCTGATTTGGTAATGCAACCCGACTACATACGGGTAAAACTTACCCGACCCAACCGGCTCGTCACCTGCTGACCATTCAGATACCCACATCAACGAGCAGACCTGAGTGGGGTTCTCTCGGAGCGGGTTTCCAAACCCCACCGCGCACGATAGCGCTTCCACAACCGCCAACCCCACCTTCTCCATCTCCCGAGTGAACTCACCGAGTGAAGCCAACGACAACTCGGTCGACTCAGTCGAACAAGTCGAGTCAAAACAAAAGGACTCGGTTCCGTTGTCCTCGTCTTCGTCGTCGTCGTCACAGTCGAAGCCCAGCGGCCAGTTTTGGGGGAAGTGGAGATGTTTTTGGTTTCTTGGGAGAGTGAAGAGAGAGAGCGAGTCGGACTCGGCCGAGCGAGCGAGGTGGGGAAGGACGGAGTGGTTGGTGAGTTGGAAGAAACCGTGTTGGGAAGAGGCGGAGAGGAGGGAGGAGAGGTAGTCGGGGTTTTGGAGAGAGAGAATTGTGATCAGGGGAGGAGAGAGAGTGGCCTTGGGTGGTGGGGAGAGGCGGGCGGGGAGAGAGAGAGTAGGGGGGAGGCGGTGGAGGAGGAGAGAGAGGTCGGCGGCGGCGATGTCTGAGGTGGAGCGGGTGTTAGGGTGTTGAGTTGACGGTGTTGGTGGCGGAGCTGCCGTGGTGGGGCGGTGGTGGTGGTGTTTGTGAGTTGAGGAAGCCATTTTTCTCTATCTATCACGTAGTAGTAGAAAAATGGAGAAGTGGAAAACTTTGATGCTAGTTTGGTCACGTGTGGGCTGAAGTGTTGAGGTGGATAATTCGAAAAGTATTTATGGATCAGCTGAATATCTGGATTTTCTTAGAAATCATTCTTGGGCAAATTTCACTCACCTCCCCTGAGGTTTCTGACACCGACAAATACCTCCCCTGAGGTATCTGAAATATCACTGCTCTCACCTTCTTTGGTTGACAATGCCAAATCAGGTCCTTCCCGCCTAAATCCCTCTAACGGGGTTAAATCCTCCGTTAGTTTAAATGAAAAAGACCAAAGTGGCCTTTGGTATATAAAAGAACAGTTTGGGTATTTTCAGTCCCATTACGCATCTGCCTTCTCATCCACACCCAGAAAAGAAACAGAGAGAGAAAGAAAGAGAGGGAGAGAGAGATATACGACGACGACGATGGAGAATGGTGGTGAGATCACGTAATCGTGACCACGATCGCGATCTTGACCCCAAGACTTGAAGACCTAGCTTCGTTTTTGCAGAAGATCGCGTGGTAGAAACTTCTCAACTGTTCAACCCTCGTGGATCGTTGGTTCTTGACAGAGGTAACCATGGCAACTGGAAAAAAAATTTCTTGTGTGTTTTTCAATTTTTCTGCAAAAAAAAAAACATATATATTGATTTCTTTGTTCAATCCAAAAATTTAGGGTTTGTAAATTGGGGGATTTAGTGTTTCCCTTTGAAATCCAAAAATGGTTACTGAAAATAGTGCATGCGACATAATGTTGGAGGGATTTTGTGTTCTTTACAAACCAAACAAAACCCCTTTTTTTTCCTTCACTCTTTTTCGGAACTTTATAGAAAATATGGCTTATGATACCTGTTATTTGTGGCTTATGTGTATTTAACTTCAAGGACGGAAACAGTTTTGGACGTAGTTTCGGTAATTGACTGGATGTTCTCGGTCTATAATCTTATGATTTAGACTCACTTTTTTTTTTGATTGGCTTATGATACCTATCATTTGTGGCATTTCGACTCACTTTTTTTTTTTTTTTTGATTGGCTTATGATTCCTGTCATTTGTGGCTTGTGTTTATTTGGGGTTTATCTTGCCGGGTTGGGTCCAATCAGGCCTTTCCTTTGGAGGGATTCCTTGCACTTGGGAAAAAATTGTCAAACATGCTATAATTTATTTTTGTCATTGCCATGAGCCCGTAACTGTTTTGGCCTTTTTTTTGTGTCTCTTGGTCCACATTGGTCTCAATTTAATTGGTCCTACTCAGTGCTGGAATTGACATGAGTCATTGATCTTTCTTCCATTGCAACACAAAATCCCCTAATTTACAAAGCTTCTGTTTTTTGTTTGGATTTCTTGGGACATCTGAATAGTTAGTGTTAATGTCATTTTGGGCTTTCACGTTTTGCATGTGGAATGGTTTGATACATATGGTGTTCCACCAACAATTTTTTCGTTTTGTCCTTATTTGAATTTTTTTCTCGTTTGTTAGTTTTGCGTTTGTTAATCAAGATGAATCAAAAAGTCAAAAAAAATTGGCGCAAAACAAACAAACACAAATAAAATTAAAATAAGAACAAAAACAGAATTTTTCTAAAAGTCTTAGTGGCATTTTGGGGGTTTTCTATTTTCCCTTTGATACGGTTGTAATCCATGTATCTTTGGGATTATTTTGCTTGATATTGCTTTTGATATGGCTGTAATTCATGCTCTTTTTTTGTGGTATTTTTGCTTCAGCCATGCCTCCTGCTTATTTTGATTTGATCATCAACCATAAGGGAAAAGTTGCTAGACTGCCTAACATTGATCCTGATAAGTATTGCTATTTTGACTTGGTGGCTGATGTAAGTGAGAAGCTACTGTCTCATTATCCCTCTGGGTTAGGGTTAGCAATTTCTATCTTTTGTGAACTTCCTGGTACTGAGTATAGGATTGACCTTGACAGTGACAAATCCCTCATTGATATGTTCAATCTTGATGGTGTTCCTATCACATTGAACTTATTTGTAGTAGTGAAGTCTCCCAATTTATGTCAGGTAGAGCACCCTAGTGTGGTGGATGTAGAAGATGTGGAGGTGGTAGATGCAACCCAAGATGGCCATGTATATGGTTATAATGATGAGGATGATGATTGGAATCTAGATAGGGAAGGGGAGGTAGAGTCAGATGATGGGGGCAGGCTTATGTATGAGATTAGTGGAGTAGATGATGAGGGACTTAGTGACTACCAATCGGGTGATGATGAGGGTAGCATGTCTAGTGGGAGTGATGAGGTTATAGAGCATGGGGCTGGGTTTGATACAAGTTATTATGGGAAGGAACCTTATATGGACTGTGAGGGAGAAGTTGTACTGGAGAAAAAAATGATATTTGCTGATGTGGATGCCTTTAGGGCCAGGCTTAGAGACTACACAGTGGAGAAAGGGTTTAAGATAGTAAGAGATAAAAATGAGAAGTCCAGGGTTACTGCACATTGTGATGTTGAGGGGTGCCCTTGGAGGATTCATGCTTCCCCATTTTCGGATGGGATAACCTATCAGATTAAGACATACACACCTGAGCACACATGTACTAGGGTTAACCACAATGAGGATGCAAACTCTACTTGGATAGCAAAGAAACTTCTTAAGGATTTCAAAGAGAACCCACAACTTGATTTGGATGGCATGTAAGAGAAATTGAATGGTAGGTTTGGCATCGAGTCATCTAGGATACAACTTTATAGGGCAAGAAGGAAGTGTATGGATGAACTTGAGGGTAGTCATGGTGGCTAGTATAAGCTTCTTCCAACCTATGCTGTAGAGGTTAGGAAGACCAACCCTGGAAGTTTGATCAAAATGGACTATAATAGGCCTTTTCCCACCCAAAATCCCATGTTTGGGAGACTATTTGTTTCATTTGCTGGTATGATAAAGGGATTCTTGAATGGATGTAGGCCTTTCATAGGGGTGGATGGGTGTCACCTTAAGGGTCCTTATGGGGGTGTCCTAATTTCTGTTGTGGCATTAGATGGTAACAATTGGCTATTTCCTCTTGCTGTGGCAGTGGTAGAAAGTGGGAATAATCAAAGTTGGGGTTTTTTCCTTGAACACATTCAAACCATAATTAGGGCTAGTGGACAGAATAGGCCTTGGACCATTATGAGTGACCAACAAAAGGGGTTAGATGGGGTTGTTGCACATGTATTACCCGAGGCCTCACATAGAAATTGTGCAAGACACTTGTTTAATAATTTCAAGGAAAAATATCCTGGCCTTGCTCTAAGGAAGCAATTTTGGATAGCTGCTAGGGCCTTCAACCATAGGAAATTTGATGATGCAATGGCTACAATTAAGGAGTTAAACATAGAGGCACATAGTTATCTGGTCAAACTTCCAGTCAGCTCATGGGCAAGGCATGCATTTGATGATAGGGTGAGGTCTGATCATATCACAAACAATGGGGCTGAATCATTCAATAATTGGCTTGGCAATCTGAGAGGAAAGCCAATTCTCACCATGTTAGAGGGTATAAAGTGTAAAGTCATGTCTAGAATCCAGACTAGACATCAAAAGGGGGATGGACACATGGGATAACAGCAAACATAAAAAAACTGTTGATCAAAGTAGGGAGGGAAGCAAGGCATTGTAAGGCAGAATATTGTGGTGGAACAGAGTATGATGTGATGGACAATGGGGTCAGACACTTGGTTGATTTAGGGAGGATTGAGTGTGTGTGTAGACAGTGGGAGATCTCTAGGATTCCATGCAAGCATGTAATGGCTGCAATAATGAAGGATAGGAAGAATGTTGAAGACTTTGTTCACTCATACTACTCTAAGGAGATGTACTTGAGAGCACATGGGAGTATGATACATCCAATCCTTGATCATTCAATGTGGACAATAGTTCCAGGTGACCCATTAGACCCACCACCCCTTAGGAAATCGTCAGGTAGGCCAAGGAAAACCAGGAAAAGAGCAGCTGATGAACCTGCAGCTGGTACAAGTCAATCAAAGAGGTCTCAAACTGTTAAGTGCATGCGATGCAAAGAGTTTGGGCATAACAAAAGGACTTGTCAAGGAGGACCAGTTAGGGGCAGAGGTGGACCAACAAACAGAGGTACGGGAAACAATGGGAGAGGTTCTGCAAGTGGCAATGAAGTGGGGCGAACACTAACTTTGAACAGTGGTATTGGTAGTGGTACATCTATGGGCATAAATAGAGGTAGAGGATCAAGAGGGAGGGGAAGAAGCAATTCCAGAGGAAGGGGTAGAAGCAGCACTAGAGGGAGGGGCATGAGCAGAGGAGGGGGAACAAACTCAAGGAACATACCTGATGTAAGTGTTCAAGTTATAATGCTTTCCTATCCTTTTTTTTTTTTTTTAAACTTATGTGCTTTTCCTATTCAATATGGGCATGGTTGTAACTCTATTTTTTGTGAAATAGGGAAATGATCAGGGCACATCACAAGCACAACCCTCACAGTGTGTCACTCAAAGTCAGTCATCAGTCTGGTCCCTTTTCTGAGTAAGTTACATGTGTTTCTTTATTTTTTTAGCACCACATCTAATTTTTTACATCCCATCTTACAGTTAAACCTATGGTAACACTCATCTTTTGTAAATGCAGTTGAATGATGAATTCTGGGACATTTTTTGGGATCTACATGCAGATTTTGAAGATCACTTTTTTGTATATGATACGATAGTATATGATAGTTGGGGCTGACTAATACTTGGTATATGGTTGTATAGGGCATAGTAGACTCTGTTTTTTGTATAGCCCTCTTTTGAATAGCCCAAGTTATTAATCCGTTATGTTATGTAATTTGGAACCTAAGAACATGACACTTTTATGTAATCTTTTGACTACAAACAGGAGGTTTATAGCCTGATTATGTAATCTTTTGACTGCTATTTGGATGACTGCTATTCAGATGAATGGAATTTGCATATGGTGGCAATTTAATGTTTAATTTTGATTGCAATTTGGATGAATGAAATCTGCATTTCACTTTGATATTAGAGTTTGCCTTTGTTTGGTTCTAAATTAGTCACTTGGATATTAGAGTTTGTCTTTGTTCAGGTTGCAAATCCCTTTATTTGGCTTTGAACCTGTGGTTGCAAATGGAACACCATAGGTTTTAGGAGGAAAAAAAAAACAGATGACAAATGTTTGAAATGTGATTGGATACTGGATTTATTATTTACTATTTCAATATTTATGCCTCTGTTTTGCTTTCTCTTTCCTGGGTGTTCAGTTGCAAAATGAAGGTGGTGATATCAATATTTATAACAAAGGGTAATATGGGTATGTTACAAGTTATTTTACAATGACCTCATCTTTTCCATCCAATTTCCAACTGCAGATTAACGGAGGGGGGGTTCTTTGGCATTGTCAGCCAAAGGAGGGGAGGGCAGTGATATTTCAGAAACCTCAGGGGAGGTATCTGTTGGTGTCAGAAACCTCAGGGGAGGTCAGTGAAATTTGCCCAATCATTCTTGCATAAATTACTCCAAGTCTCCGGGATTATGTAGTGCGCAATTTGTAATGCGCATCTAGATCGTCCGTCTCTGGACTAGAAGTGATCATTGTGAATCTCAACATTATTAAGCTTAGCAATCTCTTAAGTGAATAATCAAAAGCTGATGTGTCAACTTTTAGTTATCCATTTTTGATTATACCACTGTGAATGGCCTTATGCTGCTGCCAAACAAGCCGTTACACTGTTAAATTTTTTTTCTTTAGAGAAAAGTCATCTACAAAGAGACCTACGTGATAACTAAACCAAATAAAGGTTATGAAAATTATCACGCCAAATTATCCTATAATTTTGTACAATTATTGGACGTCACACGAGTGACTTTAGACCTGCAACATTAAAAGGGACAATGAAGGAAATAATCAAATTTATCTCTACAATTTCTTTCATAGTTTATTACTTTCTCTTTCTTTTCTTTTTTTTGGTCCCTCCAAAGTTCTAAAGTATTACTAATATTCAGTATTAAATCTTGAAATATTGGCAGTGAATGGCAGGCTGCTGCCATGTTGTGAGGGAAGCTGTGCCTCCCCTGGTAGTCGGTGTGGGTTACAAGATTGCACGTCTTTGTTTACAGAATTCTATGTGGAAAATTTACTAACGAGAAATTTTTGGGTCTCGTGTGGGTACCACCACGTGGCATCCGTTGGCGATCCCCTCTCTTCTTTTTTTTAAAATTTGGATCGTCTAAACGTGGTTTAAACGATTAGGATCGTCAACGGGTACCATATGTATGGTACCCGTCTAACATCAGCCCTGTTCGATTTGAATTTTGAGATAAATTTGTGAGATTAATTAATGAAATGAGATAGATATAGAAAATTTATCGAAGACTGTTCAGGGATTCAGAACTATAAATATTACTACTGTACTGTAGTAGTTCATCTTTTAGGAGGCACGCCCCTGCATAAATGAAAGAAATAGTACCAAGTACCAACATGCAGTGCTGCAATAAACACACACTTTTTTATGTCATTGTTTTGTGTGTCCGTAGCTTTTGTTATACTACTAACTGGAGCTGGTGAAATTTGAGGTCACCATGGAAAAAATGGAGGATCTACAAATATACCAACCTTTAATAATCCAACCCTTCTAGTCCTACAACAAAATCAAACGAACCCCTATTGTACATAAAAAGCTTTAGCGTGGAGTCCAGTGTATAAACTGCTCTTTTAACTCCAGTCCAAACTGTACCTCATCTCTAGCGTTTCCTTTTTCGCGTACGCATTATTGTGAAAAAAGAAAGAATAGTAACATCGACCGCGATCATTAACATCCTACATTGAGTAAACCAACCATGTCAATCTCGTGGTCTTAAAGAGCAAGTCTGCGTACTAGTTGGGCCATTTTGGCTTAAGCCATTTTCATAAAATAGCTATGAATAGTGTCGTTTGGTCAAAAAATGGCAATGGTAGGACCAATGGTGCATTGCCATTTGTAAAGTCATTGTTTTCAATAATTCCCATTTATCTTTGTCCTAACTAACTTTCACTAACTACCGCCATCTACCATCCTTCATCTATCATTCTCCACCTACCATCTGTCATCTCTATAAATAAAAAACTCCAAAACATGTTTCTTCTGAATATACTATTAACATTCTCTTATTCTCTACAATAAGTAAAAAAGATAATAATAATTTCTCGCAGAAGGGAATTACTGCGGCGATGGAAATTGCTCCGGCGACGGTAACTGTGGGTTGAGCTCTCTCACACAAACACACACCACACGCGCACACGGTTTTGCTTGGAAGAAGCGAGAGGGAAAGATCGTTTGTTGGTTTTGGATAATGTGGCAAAAATGTCCCAACCATTTTAGGTGCCATTTAAGGGTGAAAATGGCTGAAAAAATGGTTGGGCCATTTTTTTGGCTGCACAAATGGCCACCATTGGGGTATTTTTTTTATTTTTTTTTTGCTATTTTTTTGAAGAAACCTCATCTTCAAGTCAGTAGTAACTCTCTGATTGCAAGGCTTTTTTTGTTGTGGTACTGGTATTGGGTGCCCACCAAAATTCAGACTCGACTCACTTTCCGGCAAATACTGCGTTCAACTGAGCCCACTGCACCCCAAAATATGCAACTAGATCTATTCACTCTCTGGCAAAATGCTTTGTTCAACACAAAGACCAAAAGAAGCGAAACTGTACGCGATCAAAGGCTTGGTGGTGATCAGTCGGAGCACGTTCTTCCCTCCTTTTCTTTGATTCTATGATTGCCCTCCTCATTTCTTGACTTTCTGAATTTCTACTCCCTCAAAACTCGGAAAAATCTTCAAAATGTAACGGTTATTTGAAGCAGGGGGAAACATGACCTATTTTGTGTCAAACCTAAGCGAGTGCAGATAAATTAGATAATGGTTTGGCATGTTTCAATTGACAAGTTGATTTCTTTCATCATCGATCAGGTTGTTCTTGGATCAAAGGATCACCTTCAATATACTAGTGAAATCAAAAGAAATGGATTCATGGAAACATAATCTTTTTTCCCCTTAGCATCACTCCACTTATCCATGCCGTAAACGCAATCTAAAGGTTGAAGACTCCACTGTAGACTCTTAACAGTACCACCAATACAGGATCTAACCAGCCGAATTTGACCATTATGAATTCTCTGTTATCCAACTGCAAATGGACTGTTGTTCAGCATCGTTGTGCTGCCGGCTCCGATATTTGGGTTGTCCTAGTCCAATCTCATATTTTGTTGTCCATCTACTATTAAGTCATACAAAATTAAAAAATATACAAGTACAAAAAAAAAAATTCAAACTTACATTGTTCTTTTAACTTGAATAACATAATCAACATCAAAATGTAAACTCTGGTTATTGTGCTTTATGATTAGTATGATTCGCTTCAAAGAAAACAACTTCTCCTTGTATTTTTTGAAACAAAATTTTCAATTGAGTCATCGTATTTTAATTATCCAAGAACTTGGGACTTTTGATTTTTTGGCTTTTTGGACTTTTTAGTTGATACATGTGAGAAGAATGACTTGTCTCGAAAAATATAGAAAATTAAAAAATCCGCAAATGCCCGAAAATGCTTTTAGTGGAACGGAGCCTCATTTTTTAATCGAGATAAAAAAAATGCCTACAGAAATTATAAATTGGGAAGAAAATAATATTATTTAAACAGAAATGATTTATTTTCTCAAAGTTCAAAAACAACATTAAGGATAAAACCCAGAGCTTGGGGTTTTTATATTTTTTCAAGAGATTAAAAACCTGACCTTTGGAGGGAAATGGACTGGCAGGGGAGCTGCGTAGTTTTTTGCAAAATAGAGCAGATATATAGCATGAGAGAGAGAGAGAGAGAGAGAGAGAGGAGGAACAAAAATAGAGGTTGGGGCTTTGGGATTTGAACTCAGCAGCCCAAAGCTTTGATAGATTGTCAATGACCACAATATCAATCAAGCTCTTTGTGCTACTAATGTAAACTTTTTTATACTTATACCTAAGTTTTTTTTTTTGGTTGCCCCAGTCTGGGGGGTTGCCCAAGCCTGAGGACTTGCGGAGCTTACCCGGGGCCGGCCCTGAGTACCTGTAAGTGTGGGGTGGCGTTCCTCCGGAATCCCTTGGCTTGACTTCTGGTTGGATCGGCCTAAGCGCGTAGCCTAATGAGGCTTGTGATCCGCCAGACCCAAATGAGACCAACTGATACGGCCCGCTACAATTCGGAAGGTATGTTTCTCAGGGATATACTTTCGCCTCCTCCTGAGAGTTACCACGGAGGTCTTATACAAAGGAGGGTCAAGGCTGACAACGGGTTTTCCTTCTCCCTCTCCCCAGTGGGCATACACATTGCCGAAACACATACCATGCATGCTCGCGCTTTGTGGATTGGTTTTCTGTGATCTTTGGACTTTGGGTAGATTCAAAAACATCTTGTTATGCAGTAACAAGTTCAACATTCGGAACACCCGGAGGACACGTAAATATGCAGGACAGATTTGGAGAAGAGGAGCCAGTGAAATAGGTTGCTAGGAGCCAAGGCAACCTAGTTGCATTGTAAGAAACCTAGTAATACATAATGCCAATACTGCCTCAAATATATGGTGACTATGCAGAGTTTTGTTTCCGTCAAAGTTACTCTCTAGTTTTGAAATTGTCACCTACTATAGATCAAACGGATTCTTCTGACCACTACATGCCAACTTAAATCACCTTAAGCCCTCCATCAGACCGGTTTTTGAATTCTCATAGCAGTAGATTCTAACTAGAAAGAGGTTCCAAATCGCTCTTCAGAGCGAAAAAGTTCCTTACCTTCCAGGCTTCCACCATTTGCACTATATAATAGCTGGAAAAGACTGACCTTTTATTTAGAAGGCCGAAGCCAATATTACAAAGGGAGGAGGAGGAAAGTAGAGAGTAACTCAGAGGATTTTAGAGAGAGAGAGAGAGGGTAGTCCAAAACCTGAGTATACTCTCCTACTGACGCGTCCTTTATATAGAGGACTCTACATGAAACTCAAATTAAAATACAAATGGAATTACCCTCAAATTCATTTGAAATAAAGATATGCCGGGTGTGCTGAGGGCTCCATCATCACATGAGTCTGATAGTTCATGCCACCGAAAGTTGGTTTGGCTTTATTCGATCATTGATTCTTTTCCTTTCCTTTTCTGGAGGACAGCTGTCCAGCAAGTATTTCTGTTGTACTGTCCCAATAATCACCCAGAGTAGGTCCAGTATTGCCTTCATTTTCATTGGGGTCTTGAGATTCTCCTGCTAAGCAAGTAAATGGATTGTTGTCTTCCTCTACACTTTTAGCCGAGGTCATGGATTCATCATCAGCTACCTTATCGACTGATTGTAAAAACTGATCTTTCATATAATCCATTGTTTTAATTACGATTTCATCATCTGATAAAAACGGATTTCTTGCTCTAATTTGGGCGGAGATTTTCAGGAAAGGGTTCTTAATAGAAGATTTTTCACATTGTTGCAATTGCTGCTTGAGGTCCTGAGTTTTTGACTTAATTGTCAAAATAGTTTCATCAATCTTGACTGATTTCCACCATTTGTACTGAAAGATTCTCTGAAGTATTGGTAGTCCCAAATTATCATACCCCAATCGGATATCCCATCTCCAAATCCAAGGAATTCCAAAAGTTGTCATCGTAAGAAGGAATGCTTGAAGGACTCTATTTCCTTATGATTTCCTTATGTATGTCATGCGGAAGATAATCCGATCGTGGTCCAAATTTAGACCACCAGATAAGAAACCAATTTGGAAAATTATTTTGCCCAATAAGATTTGGACATAACTTAAAAAACCATGAGTGTTTTCTTTTCTGATTCTGGTAATAGAAAGCTTTTGTCCAGACTTCTATGTAATCCCAATAATTGTATTGAATTACTGAAGCCCTATTTTCAGTCCTGATTAACAAAGATTTTGATTTTTGCAGGTGAATTCTCCACTTATGAACTGGCAGTACCATCTTAATTATGGCTTTGCTATAACTTATTGGGCTATTTTTTGACCCAATTTCTCTGTCATAAGTGTGGATAATTTCCACTGAACCAGATTCTTTAAGCATTGCTTCATATCTGTATTTTCCCTCCGGGACTGAATAACTCATTGTATCCATATATCGGGACTTAATTACGAACACAAAGGACTGGATAACTCATTGCTTCATTGTATCCATATAACTCATTGTGGACTGGATAACTCATTGCTTCATAAATGTATCTGTATTTTCCACTGAACCCGATTGACCAAAGCCATAGTCTTGTTCTAAAATATGTTCCGAAAAGTTTAATACTACTCGGTTTTCTCTCAAAGCAATCCAAAGAGAAGCCTGAGAAGCATGTCCTGCAAACTTCAGCCAATTACATATTCAAATAAATGCACAATACTACATGGAACATTATCAAAGTTGGACAAGCTTACCTGTCCAAATCCACGGGCAGCCACCACTAGGGGTTGAGCCAGGATTTGTACGAAGTGGGATTAAATACCAATAGCCATTATGATATTTGATCGCCTTTGCCGATATCAAAGGGCAAAAAATGATTTCTGATAGAACTATTAAGGTATGTTTTGATATATGTGGGGTCAATTGTCGGAAAACCGAAAACTTAATAAATATGATAGCTATTCCATTTGATTTTTCAGTCTCAGTTTTAGTCTTCTTCCCTCTGCCCTTGACCACAACAGAACGCGAATCTAAGAATGTGCTAATAGTTGGGGGAATGATGGGACACGGAAGAGGAGTTCAAGAGTCTGCGTAGATTAGAACAACGAGACAAACATAATCTGACTCTTAAGTTTCCATCAGCTGAGAGTCACACAGAGCAAACATAAATGAAATATGCAGCTCTCAACATGGAGTTGCAACTTGCAACAGAATTTACTAACAATCATATTCCAGGAGTATACCTCAGCTTGTATCAAATGAGACATTCTGTCACACACTGAGATATCTAAACTGAGCCGGAGTAGGTTTCCCGTTTCAACTAGGGAATCTCCATGCCTACAACAACCATACCACGGTTCATTACGTCCTTTCCTGGATTTAGCAGAAATATAAAAGGAAAAACTGCTAACTATAAGGTAAGAAACATACTCCGGCACGGTGCATACTTGGAAACATGCATCTATGACTCGGTTAATATTCTCGATGTAAGTGTCTTTTCTTTCATGGTGTCTAACAATTGGATGATGCTATGGTATCCCCAGTCATTTTGAGAACACCGTAATTTTTTGCATAACTTTACCATTATGAGCATAACTAAAACCCATTACAAGCATAACAGAACCCAAACAAGGCATAACCAAAGAATATCCAAAAAACCAACCAAGGCATAATAAAATCCAACCAGGGCATAACAAACAAGTTACGCCTTGCTATGGTTCTGTTACGCTCATAATGGTTTTGGTTATACTCATAATGATTTTGTTATGCCAAAAGTTATGGTGTTCCCAAAATGATCGGGGACACCAAAGTCATTCCCCTGACAATTACCATATGAGAGTCATACGAGAATTGGAGCAAATAGGTATACTTGTTTCTTTCTTGTTGCTGGTTTAAATTTGGCAACGCATTTGGAAATTTTTGCTTCGCATGCCAAATCATCTTTGTATGAGAATTATACCTTCTTTTTTCTTTTTTCTTTTTTATGGCTATGAGAATTAGCTTTGATAGAAGAGATGAGCATATACGAGTAAAATGGAGAAAAAAGTGAAACGCACCAGTGATTCACCCTCGGTTCACGGTCACGACTTCGGATTGAAAGCGACTTCCCACAGTAGTGTGACGAATCGTGTGGTTCAGAATTAACCTCGTGGGCGGCTACCCGACCAACCCATGCTTATAAGGAAAGATGATTGGATGACAGCAGTTCTCTCCATTATTACACCAGTAGCTTCGAACAACACAGAGCAAAAGGACCCCTTTATCTGGCACTTGGGCAATATACAAATCTGACAGCAGAATTGAGCTGTTGTGGATTACTCACATCCCACTAGATATATCTAAACAGATACAGACAAATTTGCATATTTTATGTTCCTGTTGAGCTGAGCTAAGGAACTCGCTTTGTCAACAGTCCATTATGAGCTATGAAAGAAATCTTCTTTCTTTAGGGCTTTAAGACCGAGCCTCCACCAAGAAGCTGACTTAATCCGATCGTTCGAAGGTTTCCAAATCTATCAACTGCAAAAATGAAATTGCAACTTGGGATAGTATTCATTTAGGAGGATGGGAGTTAACTAACTATTATCAGAAAGTTCAAATTAAAACATCAAAAGGAGTCCAACAGGCCATTCACATATCAATACAGAACATATCCAAAATATCCACAATTTAGATTGCTTGCGAAATCAAATACGGATAACGTTTTACATGGGAAAATACAGACAATAAATTTTATGAGGTACTACAAGAACACATCCAAAATATCCACAATTTAGATTGCTTGCAAAATCAAATAAGGATAAAGTTTTACATGGGAAAATACAGACAACAAATTTTATGAGGTACTACAACAGATGAAAGAAGAGTCTCTTCAGATCCAACTCTACAATTCAGATTACACTCCATCTGAAAAAGCTGGAGTATTTTTGTTCTTTCAGATGAAAATACATACCCCTTGCTCACAACTACCTCTTCTTCTTCGTCGTAAGGAATACAGGAAAAAACAAATAAATAATTCCCAGAAAGTGATGGAAACAATATTGAGAGAGAGAAAGAACCAAAAATAGGTTCATTTCTCCATTACACATCCTTCCCATCTTACCTCCTATAAAAAACCTGAGATGAGTTTTCCCTCCTACCGAAAGGTCTAATCTGGCTGCATCTTGTGTACTATCTTACCTTCTCCTCTCTACTGCTATCTTATATATCAGACATCAATAAGAATCATGACAAATAAATAAATCTTGTTACGTTACTCCTGGAGCAAACTGAGAAGTTGCTTATGCCACCATCTGCTCCTGCTCTATGTACAACTGCTCCACCCACGGTGGGAGCGCCTCATTAACCCCTCCACGCTTCTGATCAGAACTATATAGCCCGGCCCCAACAGAGGAAACATCCTTTACCAACGAATTCACCCACGACACATCCGGCTCATTAACAGTGGGTGGCGCCATTCCCGATTTTGCCATTGTAGCATTCCCACTCCGAAACCCAAAAGAGGCGGATTTCTTAAGCTTATTTACCTCCTCACCATGGAACCCCCACTCCAACTTCCCATCAGGAGAACTCCAACCAGAAAGATTGGACGACATCAAACTAGCAGAATTAGCAGCAGCGGTGAGCCCAAGACTCCCAGGGCGGTGGTGGTGGTTCACAGCTCCACGGTCAACGAAACTCTGGCTCCGCTTGCTAAAAGCAGATGACCTAGAATTCATGACTGCTGCCGCCACCGCCGCAGAGGAGTCAAACCCATTGATGGGGGATTTCCTCACTGGAGATGAGGAAAGGTTAGAGGTAGGGTAACTTGATCGAAGCTGGTTCATGTTTTGGCGCATTTGGAGGGCATTGGGAGATTGCAAATGGGTGTTGGTTGTTGTGGCGGTTGCAACTTTTGGTGACAAACCCTGCATTTGATACGAAAAAGAAGGATCGAGAGATCCAAAGGCATTGTCTAGGTTAGTAGGCTTCAAATCCCCCATCATGTTGTTATTCCAACGCGACGGGGAAGAGAGACCGGACAACTCGTCAATCAATTGCTGGCGCTGCTGTTCTTGGTTAATGAGAGCCTCCAACCCCATCAATTCCATTTCCAATTGCAAGTCTCTAGCACTCAAAGCAGTCTTGAGTCGACTGCCGGAAAGCTGTAGGGCAGGCGGGGTAATAAGATTAACCTTGTTTTGCCACGAATTTCCACCACTACCCATGGGTGATGAACAAGCCACAGGAGACATGGGTGGTGTTGAAACAGAAGGCATCAACAAAGATGGTGAACTGAGATCCAGTGCACCGGCTGAATGCGAATTTGGGGAAGGCATAGCGGAACCTGTGGAAGCATACAAGGGGCGCAATTCTTCGGCCTTGTGGGCGAAGAAACAGACTTTTCTTGCGCAACCAGTTTCGTCCTTGCAAAGCCTGGTCTTGTACTGGGCAGGATGGAGCCATGACTCAAACACACCATGAGCATACTCACAAGAATCGCCCTTCACACAACTCCCCTTCCGGAATTCCGGGCACGGAACACAAGTGTAGTGGTACTTTCTTGGATCGCGCCTCCTTGCGTTCTCCCCCGGATGGACAAAGGGGCACTCTGTCCAGTCGTGGGAGTATGCCCTCGAGCAAGGCTTCACCTTAAAAGAGTACATCCTAAACTCATCAGAGCCATATATTCCGGTGTTTATATCCGGAAGCGATACATCAACAGGGTATTCTTTCTTCTCATTTCCTCCTGCCTTTGCCGACTGGGGCATTGGCTCAATAAGATCCACTTCCTCACCTTTCAACAACATCTCGAGTGTCCTCCTTGAGTAACTTGACCACTTGGAATTACGAGCAATCAAGTCGCTGGGGGTGTTTCCACTAGCATCGACAGAGTTAATATCCGCAGATGCATCGATCAAGAGCTTGACGACTTCAACCGAAGAGTCTGAGCCACCGGTTGCGGCACAGTGCAGAGCAGTTGCCCCATCTGAGCCACAAGCCCGGTTGACATCCACCTTTCCAGTACCAATTATGTACTTCAACACCGCAGTGCTGCCATACATGGAAGCAACCATGAGGGGTGTTCTTTCCTCAAGCCCCATCTTCTTGGACCCAATTCTTCTTGCATACCACAAGCTTGAATCGTCTATGCCGAAGCCCTCTTCTTCCACGGCAGATTTGAAGCCGTGTAAATCATCTGTCGCAGACAATTCAAGCAAGGCAGAGAAAACCCCATCTGTACGTTGATGAATTCCACCCTCCATGGTCAAACTGTAGGAGCAGAGTTTACTCTTTGAAACTTAACACATAAAATCCTGTCGATACAACAGAAGCAAAAATTAGCACATAGGATCTGATTCAGCTCAACGAAAGACAAATACTTACAAATAAAGATGCACATGTGTGCATAATATATACACGAGGTGATGTGGGTGAGATTGATTTCGTGAACTATTTGACCTTTTCTTCCAACTATCATTATAACTGACCAAGCTAAGGATCAACCCGTACTTCCAAAGTTTCCAGAAGCTTAGAATTGAATAGTTTTGAAATCACTGAGAAATTGGTACAAATTGTGTTGGATCAGAAAAGAAAAATCCAAATCAAGAATGGGTCAATTCCACTCGCTGTACCATTTACTAGCTCTAACACAAAACTTTACCAAAGCAACAAAATTTAACATCAGCCAAGGAAGACCCAAAGAAAGAATCATCAAATCATCTACTTGAAAACATCTCATCACATAATCACTATAACTGGGTCAACCCAGACTTCCATTTTGTTTCAAGAAACACAGAATTGAGTGCAGTTAAAAAATTACTATAATTTAGGCACAACAGCAATCCCCAGACAACTCTCTAGACCCAATACAAAGAACCCAAAATTTCACCAAAATCTCCAATCTTTATCATCACCCGAACAAAACCCAGAAAAGAAAAATCACCAAAATCATAAAAGAAGCAGATCCCAAAAATCCAGTTCCTTTTACAACCCCAATCTCATACATGAACACGAAAGAAAAGGCTGTGATTCACAAAGCATACCTCGGTAAACAGTGCTTGATACAGCTGGAGTACAGAGCTGTATGGATGATTGATTAGCTTTGAAGAAAATTCAAATCAGGAAGAGAGCTCAGTTGAGCTGTGAATTGAATTGGTCGTCTCTTGATTCTTGTGTATATATAGACTCAAGAGAGGATATGTATGTACGTAATACCGAGTAGTATTTTTTTTTCCTGTAAAGGAGGACACGGAGAGAAGGGAAGGGGGAAGGAAGGTGAGACTTTTCTTCTCCCCTCTTTCTCACTCCACCTTCGGTCAAAGTCCAACTTTCAAATGTCGGGCCCACACCGGCACTCCTTCTGTGTATTACTGGCTCCTACCCCGAAATGAAAATGAAAATGAAATTCGAGCCAAATGCAGAAGGCCTTTCAAATGAAATGCAAAACCCAAATTGAGATTCAAATGCAAATTTAAATGCAGAGTTGGATAATATCTAACCGGCAAATACCGGTTTCTCAGGTACTTGTGGGTGCACGTGGCGGAATAAGAGTGGATAATTGGGTGGAGAGAGTGTAAAAGCACGTGGAAATGGCACCAAAGGTTTTTCTGGTCCGGTCGGTTGGTAGTTTTGCTTCCTGCACAATTTATCGAACTTCCGGGTCGAGCCGCAAAATGGAAATTTCTTTTGAATCTTTAATTCTGGCATGAATGATATGCCTTCGACTAGACTGAAAAATAAATTAGTTATAGCGTGCGTAACTTAGTCCGAACAGTTATCGGGGAAAAAAGGGTAATGGAATTAAAGGTGACAGATACCAGCCGGTCTGACTCGACATTTACGCGTCGTTTATTTTGGACTCAACCAAATTAGAATAAAGTATGCTTTTGCATCGTCACCTCCCCACTTTCATACCTCAATTGGTCACGTGTAATCTTTTGAAGAAGATTATTTAAAAGTATTTTTGATAACGAAATACTTTAAAAACAAACAAAAAAAAATCAATTAACTTTTTACTAGTATAATATTGGACATATCGAAATCTATGAGATGTTAATTAAGATAGTTTCTCTAGTAACCATCGAAACACATTTTATATATGTTGTAAAAAAGTGAGAAAATAAAAAATTGAAATACTGAATCGGACTTCGTTATTTTAACAGAAATGTGGCTTGAAATATATATCGATCGAAATTCAATAACATAGGAGTAGTTTTTAACGGCGATTTTCACGAGTTTTAAAAGTTGAAGTTGAATGGTTCCGATCATTAAAATGGGTCTGCAAAAAGATCACGATGTACTTGGACAAAATTGTAAAATTCCACACACAAGGGGATCGGAGAGGATCCCAATGTTTTTCTTAAGGCCCCGTTCAGTTGCCAAGAAAGTACAGGAAAAGATGGGAAAATCAACTTTCCCATGATTTTTGTAGTGTTCAGTTGGCAGGAAAGTAGTAGGAAACATGTTTTTAAGTTTTCCAAAAAACACAGGATTTTGCGTCGCGGGAAAAGGAAAATGAGTGAACACTCACAAAATTTTTCCGAAAGTTTCTTTTTCCTGACAAATGAACAACTAAACCTTAATTATTCTTGCAAAATTCTTTTGTCAAATGAACACTCACAGAAAAATAATTTTCTTTTTCTTTTACTTCACCTCACTTCACTTTTTCTGGAAACCAATTTCTTACACAACTTTCTCGACAACTGAACGGAGCCTAAGGGACAGCTCCTACATGCTCCATCCACTTCTCAATGATAATCCGCTAGAGAAGACGTGCAATTTTTATAATTAAGAAATAAAATACTTTCGTGCATAATTTTTAAATATGACAACACCAAATTAAAGAATTACTGTTGAGATCTTTAATTTGATGTTCAAAAATTATGTACAGAAGCATTTTATATTTTTATCAAAAAATTGCACGTGTTCTTGTAGTGGATTAGTATCATTTTGAAACAGAGGGGGAGTAATTCTTTGCGAAAGTGATCAGTATGTCACTATTTCGTTCTCTTGATGCTCATGTGGTTAGCACTTAACAACAGTAGCTAGTAGAGAGCAATAGAACGAGGCAGGGGAGAACTGGTTCGACAAAAGCAACAGGAAAATACTAACACAAATTAGAGAAATGGGGGAGACCATAATCCAACGCTAACACCTTTCCTGTAAGGTTTGTGAACAAATTCTCCTTCCATACATTGCAAAAACATTAAAAACCCTGTCTGATGGACAACCCGATTCGCAGGCAATCCACATAACCCTGAAACAAGATGAATCAAATGGCATCAACACAGAAACACACAAACAGCGGTGTCTGTCTTCCGTAAGGGCGACATAACCCTAACTTCGACCTTCAAAGAGATCATCGTAGCTCTACTAGCTCATTAATCTACAAAACAAGGTTTTTTTCAGCCTCTTCTACGGCGATCTTCTTTGTGCTACAAGAGGAAAAGTATGCAATATTTGACTCAGGTATGAAAAAATGCTCATTGAAAACAAAAAGATCCCGAGAAAATGAGCAAATAAGCAATGGGAACTAAACCTAAGATACAAGGTCCTGAACAGACAACTACGAACCCATTCGGAACAAAATGATCAAACGGCATCGACAACATGACTCATAGTTAGATACAAGGTCCTAAACAACTACGAACTAGAACTCTTTCCGACTGAAAGTTGAAACCAACATGAAAACATCCATCTTATACAGAAACATACAAGCAGGGACCTAACTTTGACCTTTGAAGCGACTATATGAAGTTACAAACAAAGGGTTATTTTCAGCCTCTTCTTCTATGGCTTGCTCTTCTTTGTGCTGCAAGAGGGGCATTTGTACTGCTTGATGTTTTCCGCCTTGGCCGGTGTTATTTTCACGCATTTCCCATGGAACCACTTCTCACAAATGTCACAGCCTATCCAGAACTCATCAGCACTGTAATTTCCCCCACAGCTCCCACAAAGGGTTTCACCATGCTCATCTTCATCCTCCTCGTTACTCTCATCGTAGAGCTTCAGACTGCGTTTTGATTGTCCGTCACTTGATCTCTGTGTTGCAAAGTTGGATTTATAAAACAAGAATTCAAGCATGTTCGGAAGATACAAAACAGAAAATGTGTCTCAAGAAATTCAACAGTTCACCTTAGTGGAGATTCTGGATTTGCTACTGCTATCCATACTGGGCTTGTCCTTTACTGGCTTCCTCTCTGTCACAACTTCGAATACAGTAGGCAGATCATTTATCAGGCTAAATAGACGCTTCCTGTTAAGTGAAATGTACAAATGTTAGTTTCATAATGGACTCCCAAGGAAAAATGATTCAAGTTGCAGTATGAGTTATACATATACCCATTTAAGAAAAAGACACATTGCATAAAATCAGCGTCGTTAGAAGTCAAAGCAAGGGCCCGCAGGTGGATATCTACATGCCTTGACTCTTGCACAAAAAATTTAAAAAAAAAACAGCAGGTAGGAGAAGACTGTGGCTTATTTCCCTATGAGATGTTTGGCAGGGGTGAAACCAGTTTTAGGAAGCAATGTCCCACTGCCCTGAGCATGGACCCATGTTGTTCAAACGAAAACAGCATGCTTGAAGTGATCGGTCAAAGCATAACCTCAATTGAGGGGTTTCAGTCAAGCTTTCTCTAGATGTCTACCTCAACCCCTTTCTTTACTCATGATGCTTTTGTAGTTTGTATGATAGCTTAATACACGCTGTTGGGTCCACCTAACAAACTCCAGTCTCTTATATCGGAAGGGTCTCAGGAACAGAGGAATGAACTATACCTATTAGGGCAGATCATAATGAAACAACTAGAAGGGAAGCTATGAAATAGTCATATTAGATGCCACCCAAATAGGTCCTAGACACCTTCCTCGAGTCAAATGTCATGGGTCTCTAACAGCGACTTAGGAAGTATTATAAGTTCTTGGTTTACTGATTTGAAGTTGAAACAAACTAAAGGATGGATCCAGTTCAAACAACACACAACCTGTGAATTCTCCCTGCCCATTCCATTTCCAAAAAGCATCTCAAAGTATTGCTTGTTATCAACTTTTAGTTCGTAGCACCTCTGCACTTAACCTACCACGTCACAGTTCTTCCCACCCAAGGTGTCCATCAATGTAGATCATACCATCTAGGTCATCAGTTCCTTTATTTATTTATGTACCATTACTAACAGGGCAGCCGGGCATCGTCACTTGTTATTTTGCACACCCTTGTGTTCTTCATTCTCAATATTTCACGTTGCAATTCTTCACTTCTTTCTATTAAGAGGCTTATTCCATTTATTCCAAAGTGGTTTCATTTTCCCAGCCATAACTTTCACGTTGTGCCAGTAGATCCCAGTGTCCCCACACTCCTCATGTAAAATGGACGAAGTCTCTTAGGCCTTCAATTAGTTAAACCGCATCTGAGAAATGAAAGCATAGCTCTACAAGAGTCGAAGAGGTTTGCTTCAAAATAGAAAGCCCTGAGAAGCTATTTCTTGACAATTATCTTTTACCAAGCCCAACTCAACCCACAAATCCAAGGGAAGACAAGCATGTCAGTTGTCACAAAGCAAAAGTTAATAGCAAACATATACACATGTTGGAGCGTCAAACATTAGCACTCCACAAATTGCAACAAGTCTGAAAAATGAAAAAACAGTGGCAGAAGTAGGGATCCCTTGATACTTCCAAGCCCAGTGCCGTTAGTTCAATCTGGCATCCTCAAGGTAAGGTCAAAAGATGAACTGAAAAAGGCCTCCTTGGCTACCAGATGGGCTTACTTTGAAAATTGGTATCCAATGCAGGTAAGACATTATGCCTCGTGGCATATTGGGCTAGGCTTTGGAAGATGTGAAGGTGGTAGCACATAACGGATATGGCACCACCTAAGGTTTCTAACTAGCCACAATTGCCGGACTAACCAGCCACTGCAACAGCCAGATGGGCATGCTAACAAATCCAGCCACAATGCAAGTTAACCAATTGTTCAACTAAAACACCATATAAGAACTTATGTATCCAGATCAAAAACAAAGTTTTGCCACCAACTTCCTCACAACTTCCTTCAGAGCCTCTTCTCAGTTCTCTCCTTTTAAGGAATAGGTATGTTATTTTTTCTGTAAAGAATGCGATAACCTGAAATTTGTTATATAGTCTAAGCCAATAGTTTACCCTTTGCACATGTACTAGCTGCCCCTTTGGATGGAGGGTTTGATGAGAAAAGAGTTGAAATGATAATCTTATGCCAATTGTTTGAATGAAAAAGAAGTGAGAAGTGGTGAGAAATGAGAGAGGCTACTTATATAACAAGGTTCATTGTGTTTCTCACCATTCCTCACAAAGTAGGGTCCAATTTGGTGAGAAACTATTCTCCTTTCTTTTCTCGCCATTCCTCACATAGTAGAATGCTTTTTGGAAATCACAAAAGATCACATTACCAAGTTGCAGCTTGGTATAAAGTAAGCTGCGTACAACTGCAAATGCACACCTAATCCCCCAGACAATTATACAGGTCCCACAATAGTTGTTGGGCTTATGAAGCATGATTCCAATTTGGGTTGCGGTTCGTTGACAGTTTGGGGTTTGACCTATTACGGTAATGGGTGATGTAGACCCTAGGTTATAGCAGCCAATGTAACTTTTACTCTCTACTCTCTTCATCTGGATTACACAGTTGAACCGGTGTGAGCCTTGAATGTACTCAACTACACAGTTGGGAATCCACGTAAAAATCTATGTGTCTTGTCATCTTGTGTTCTAGTTTTCTCTTCTTCATTATACGTTTGTTGATTTGTCACTATTCTCAACAATAGTAATTACAGAAAAAAAATAGTAGTGTAAAGCACCAAGCAACGCTAAACTCCGAATGCAAATAGCAAGACACGAGTTCAAGAAAACATAACAAAGTCAACATGGAACTGAAATAGCAGTCTTGAGTCACTTTATATCGAGATTGAGCAGTTAGGACAATAGCAAGGCACAGACTTTTTCGACAAGGACATTGACAACTGCATGTAGCCACAAAAAGACAGTAACCCTAGTGGAGATGTTAAGAAGCATGTTCTGGTCAGATGTCGTTAGTTTGGCGAGGGAATTGCTCTTAATTTGCTCAATTGGATCCACTAAGTCAATGGCTAAAGCAGTCGGACACTCACTGGTAAGTTATCTGCAATGAGGCATTTAGCATGGACATAGAAAGTGGGAGAGAGAGGCGTTGAGATATGATACTTTTTTGTATCTCTATACACTTTACCATATCTATTTGAGCACCCATTCACTCTGAAACTAACAAACATTGACCAACACTTAAAAGCAATCCCACCCTCAATGTAAGCATGAACATTTATCCACCCAACATTAAGAAAATAATTGTAACTGGTATGGACTGAATAAACACAAGAGTGGCAATAACAATTATACCTCTCATTGCGATTAAGGCGAGCCCCAAAATAGAAAGCAACAGAGAGCAACCAAGAGTCAGTATGCACAGCCACCAGCGACAGCCAGTCCCTCCGCTTCATCCCATCCCTTGCAAAATTGATCCCCAACGCCGGCTCAGGAAGCTCCGGCGGAACTTCCTCCGCCGGCAGCGTCACTTCCCACGACTCATTCGCGTGTCCGTACAAACACAGGTTCTCCTTCTCTACAGATACAAAATCACCACACCCACAAAACAAAAACTCAACTCAAATCCAAATCAAAGTAAGCAGTACATAAACACTACTTCCTACGTCCCAAAATGTAAGTCTACTACGAATAGACGTGCAATTTTTTACTCAAAAAATAAAGTACTTCCGCTACAAGACTTCTCTGAGTTCCTTAACACCGAATAAATTTCAAAAATTATGCTCGGAATTAGTTTATTTTTATCCGAAAATTACACTTCTTCCCTTAGTGGACTAACATTTCGGAACGGATGGAGTAAATTAGAGGAAAAGAGTGGGGAATAAGAGATCAACCAACCTGGATCGCAAAGTAAGTAGAACTCGTCGACATCTGATGGAGAGAGAAAGAGAAGTTAGAATCAAGTGGAATACAGATAACTAGGGTTCTATGTATGTGTACAAGTGTATATATATGTATAAAGGTGTACCGTCAGTGAGGGCGCGGACGACGCCGGCGCGACGAGCGCTGTAGTCTTTGAAGATCTCTTCGACGGTGCGGGGACTGGAAGAGATCGAAGGCATTTCCATGGGCCCCAGTGAAGCGCGAGAAGGGGATCGGATACGAGGTGCGAAGAAGGGGGATTCAGAGACCGATCGGAAGCTGAAGTTCTGTGCGCATCGACGGGGGAGAGAGAGTGAGGTTGGTTCCCAGTCGGTTTGGATCGACAACTGGGGCCGTTAGATTTTAGTTACCGGAAAGTCTGTTGACACATACTTTTTAGACACATATCGTACACAGAACTGGTATGGGGCCCACTATCAATTCCACACAAATGATTCAAACCGTTCATTAAATGTAAATTATTTTTTTAAGGAATTTTGAAAAAAATTAGCTCAATAAGTTAACTTTAAATAATCGATTCAATCATCTAAATTTTCATTATCGTGACATCCAATTGAAAAGTTAAATGATTGAATCGAGCATCTAAAGTTATTGTATTGAGCTAAATTTTTTTGAAATCCATTGAAAAAATACTTTATATTTAATGAACAGTTCGGATTGTTTGTTTGGGTACATGAGATCTGTGCATGATATCTGTGTATTATTGCTGTGAAACACTGCTACAAGTATAGCAGGTTGTGTACAACAACCGCGCTAAATTTTGAAGCGAAATTGGATGATTCGTAAACACCCTTTCCGATATCGGATTAAGATGATTTTTTACAGGGACCCTAAACGAATTATTTTGAACAAAATGAGCGGTTCCGATCATTTTTGTAAAGCCCGAGACGAGCGCAAAAACGGTCTGTGCGCTGCTGTACACATCCTGTTGTACCTTTAGCTTTACTGATTGCTGCGTCGGTAGCAGTACTGAGATCGACAGGTTTTGGGTTTTGTTTCCCGAAAACGGAAATTGACGAGAATAATAATTTTGCTAACAACCGCTTAGTTATTATACAAATAATTTCAAACAAATTCGGATATCAATACATATTTTGTAGATGTTTATAAAATTTTATGAATATCAATACATTTTTGCAAATATCAATGCATATTTTATCCATTATCCTTCACTTTAAAAGCAGAGGTTAGCATTTCTTACAATAAAATAATAAAAATATCTCATCCATCCCTATTTAATTATCCACTACGGTTTTGTGTGAATTTTCAACGACTTATATCTCTCAATATATATTATGTTATATATTTTTGAAATTATTGTCTTATAGAAAAAAATGAGATCTATCAAACAAGATTCATATTACATATTTTTAGCAATACAAATTGAGACATATAAGCCTTTGAAAATGCACGTAAAATCGTAGTAAACAATTAAATAGGGATAAAGGGAGTATTAACCTCAGCCCTTAGAGTGAAAGATAATATGTAAAATGCGCATTGATATTTGAGATAAATATATCGATAATAGTGATAAATATCAATATTGATGAGATATGTATTGATTATTGATATTTAAACTTGTGCCTAATATTATTTGCATATTACTGGGACCAGGGATCTATAGGGACCCAAGGATCCTGTTGGGCGGGGAGCCCTACAAGTCTTGTAGTGCAGATCCGGATCATCTATCTTAGCAATGAACGACTATAATTTTAATCCCAACAATGGATAGTTCGGGTCAATAGAAGCTCTCGGGTTAAATTTGAGCCGTCGGTGCCAAAATAAACAGCCGGATTGGCCGCCATACACACCCTGCCGAGGTTAGCAAAACCTTAAAAATAGGGAAAGAAATGTTGGATAATATTACTATTGCCAGGGCGAAACAGGCTGTTAACAAAGCAAGGTACTGCAGTTGACTGCACAAGACAGATGTTCCTCTATTGTTTTTGTAAGCGACAGGATGCGTAGCTTGTTTTCCTTTTTCCTTTTTTTTTTTCCAAAAAGCCTCGGATGCAGCGGATGCTAGCCTTAGTAGCCTAGCTCGAACCCAAGGACAAGTTGAAGACCTGGTCAAATGTTCCATCCTCAACAAAAAACTGTTTTTTAAACCAAAAATTGCCAAATGATTTTCAATAATGCAATAAAAGAACAAAAAAATAATATCACAGTTTTTTATGAATATATATATATATATATATATATATATATATATATATATATATATGTATATATATATAGGACAAGTTGAAGACCTGGTCAAATGTTCCATCCTCAACAAAAAACTGTTTTTTAAACCAAAAATTGCCAAATGATTTTCAATAATGCAATAAAAGAACAAAAAAATAATATCACAGTTTTTTATGAATATATATATATATATATATATATATATATATATATATATAACTCAAACCAAAGAGTACATTAAGATGAAAACTTACCCTTAGACAAATGATCAAATAACCGCGATGGCGGGAATTCATCTCACAAACTATAACCCAAACCAACAAAACCTTTTCCTGCAGAAACAAGAAACAACCCAACTGGGAGAAACCCAGTCGGGAGAAAAACTTACGGCAAGAAACAGGAGAGAAAATATCCACAAAAGAAAAAAGAACAAGCAAATGATCGCAAACCAACAAAAAAAATGAGAAAATAACCCTCGCTCTATATGTTTGTTTTTCATGTATTAATGTGCCTTAAAAAATGTTAAAATTGGATCACGAATTATTTTTGTTTTATATTCTTCTTGTTGACAACCTAGTACGTTGTAAATAGCATAACCATATAGGTATAAGAAAGCGTCTATATTACTTGGAGTGGTTGTTAATTATGATTAGGCAAATAAGATGAAAAATTATACTCCCTCCGTCCCAAAATGTTTGTCCGGTCCGCAAAACGGGATGTTAAAAATAATACAATTTTTGCAAGAAAAAATCAAAAGTTTTTTAACAACTTACTAGATATCAATGAGTATTTTTAATTTGTGAAAAAAGTTTGAATATTTTTTTGAAAAAATTGCATTATTTTTATCACTCCGTTTTGCGGACCGGACAATCATTTTGGGACGGAGGGAGTATGTATTTTGATCTCTGATTTGACTCGATTTGAATGAATCGAACTTGAACACACGCAGATAAAAAAAAAAAAAAAACTCGAACACGCCAAAACTTGATTCAAGTCTGCATGCCTCATTTTGTTGACTGTTTTAAAGTAATTTGATTGATAGGCTGATGGATACATCTTTGTTTTATTCTATATACTTTGTTTCCAATCCTCCTTCCTCTCCATCTTTTCTTTTCCGTTTTGAATTATTTCTCCAAACAAATGTGATCAACAATTAGTATGTTGCAATTTCACCCTCCATTCATTCTAGTAAAACTATAACCATGTAAAGAAATTTTGGGAACATGCTTAAGGGTACATTGAAATGGAGAAACACATGCACAACTTCTAATGAGTCATAATTAAAAATGCAAGATAAAAAATGCCATAAATATAGAGTTTTAGAGTGCATAAAGTAATGGGTAAGGTACACAAATTTTTACTCATTCAAATTTGACATTAACAAAAACTAGGCTAAGTTCTGCTAAGGTTTTTGGAGCTTTTTCATGATTTGTCTATATTCATTTTTTTTTTCGCGCTCGTTAGTTTTGCATCAAATTTTTTATAAATTATTGATTCATCTCGCCTAAAAGTTCGAAAAATCCAATTTGTTTTACTATTTTTCAATTCCTCTTGTCGAGATAAATCAATAACTCACAAAAGTTTGACGCTTAATAAAACTTTTTGGGTTTTTCAATTTCTCTTGTCGAGATGTATCAATAACCCACAAAAATTTGACACAAAACTAAAAATTGCAAAAAAAGAAATTAAATATTAACAAAATTCTCAAAAAAAAAAAAAACACAAAAAAATCTTAGCAGAACCCAGCCTTAATTGAAAAGTCGAAGTATTTTTATGCCGAAATTGAAAAGTGAAGGACCAAAATGATTTTTTGATCAAAATCGAAGGAATATAAAAGAAATTTTTCCAAGTTATTAGCACTTGCCTTATTCACTCGTGTAGAATGGTGCAATAATGGAGGCATAACTTGGAAAACTAAAATTCAAGCGGGGGCAAAGCGTTATTTTTCCATTTCAGAAAAGTAAAACAAAATCCTCTGATGAACAAAGAATTTGAGAAGCTTCCCTCTTTTCTTCCGCTTTCTCGCTCTTTCCCTTGCCCAATCCCCTCCACAGCCGATTCAATCCACTCCCTCCAAACCGGACCCAAATCTCCACTCCCCAACACTTGCACAAAAAACAATCAATTCCAGAGAGAGAAACCAATATACAACTACTACTACAATAGTAGAGAGAGAGAGAGGGTCTGCTTTGATTGGACTTTCTTCAATACTTTTTTTTTGGGTAAGTGCTTTCTTCAATACTTGTGACTTGTGAGGAAGAATGTTCTTCTTCTTATTGAACAGAGAATAAGCAGTTAAAAGGCGACCTTTTTTTCCTTTCAGAGAGGGTTGTGACAGGTTAAGGGCGGTGCGCATCCCAGGCGCAATATAGAACTTCCTCGGGGAAGGGTCATGGGGGAGCTACCTCAAGCAGGTGAAGTCTACGCGCCGCCGCCGAGGAGTTTACAGCTGTGGAAATCACTGTTGAACTGGCTGGCCTTGTTCTTCCAGATCTTCCTTCAGATCCTCAGGGGTACGCCCCAAGTCCTCTCCTACGTCGGCCTTGGCGGGGCCCGCTCCGTCCTCTCCCCTGATTTCAAGCCCTTGCCCGTCGCTGACTCGCCGGAGTTTCAGGACCCGGCGGCCGCGGCCGTCGAGATCAGCGCCGCTGTCGACGACGACCACGATGGTTCTCGGGAGATGAAGAGGCTTACGGTAAGTTTCCTTTGACGCTTTCTCCAGTTATTATTCAATCCATGTGCGTGCTTGGCTAGTAGAAAACGGATAGTTCGAATAGAAAACGGAAGGCTGCTTAATTCAAAAGACAGCTGCAGCAAAAAAGAAAAATGTGTCGTCCAATATTGCCAAGCGTATTATCGGGATAAGGTGGCCGTTCTCTTGATTGTGGCAATACCCAATGGTCCCAATCTGCCGCCAGTACGGTCATCGAGAAGTCCGTATACTTTTGTTACTAACGCTTGTTCTTCATTTCTCAGTTGTTAGAATCTTTCAGCGGTGTGCCCCGTGTACTGTTCTTTTGTACTTCATCGTATTTTTCACCTGTAGTTTTCACATTCTTCATTTAGAATTGGGTAAGGCTCCAACGATCAAACTGCCTCATCCTTTTTCTAACAGTCAAAGACTTTCAGTCGCGGGCCAGGTAAATATATGAATCAGGAGCTTCTGATCCCATCCCTTCAATCACTGTTACTTGATTTGACCCAGAACTGACCTGGAACTGCTAATTCGCTCAGTTTTGGGTTGGTTTGGTTTGGTTTGGTACCTCCGATTTTCACCAGTTCTATCATTGGGTTTGGTGAAAGATAGGCCAAAAAGATGAGCTCCAATCCTATGACCCAAAGTTGGATTTGGTCAGTTTTTGTCAATGTTCTAAAAATTGCTAGGCGCTAGTCGGGCGGTCTCGGCGATTAATCGTTAGTCGGACTTAATCGGATACAATGTTCTAAAAGTCACTCGGCGCTAGTCGGGTGGTCAGCCACCTTCGAGCGATTAATCGGTGCATATTAATTAGTAATCGGTGATTAATCGTTAGTCGGACCTAATCGGATATGCTTTGCCCACGATTAATCGCCAATTAATCCCTTGTTTTAGAACACTGATCGGATAGGCCTCGCCAACGATTAATCGGTGATCCAATTAATTCCTTGTTTTAGAACATTGACTTTTTGCCGAGTCAATGATGAAGCTAGCGTGTTTTTGCATGCGAATTGGGTCAATTAGCTTAGACACTTATTGGGGGAATTTTGACCTGTAGTTTGATCAGAATTAGATACTTAGAGCTCAGTCGACAGTTAAGCATCAATGGAATGCAAGTCCTCCACCAAACCTTGCTTTGTGTTTTATTCCAATTTTTGTTGTTGAAGCGAAATGTAGTTGAAGATTCATACTTCAGAGAACTGTTTGGCATGATTACGTTTACAGGCTACAAGCTTTTTTAGCAGTAACCAAAGAGCTGAGACTAAATTAGAAGCTGTTTAATTTGAGAACGTTTGTCAAGTTTGTCTGTCCATGTGCCTTGGAGCTTTTTCCGGATAATACTGTCTGACTGATAGTAAGTTTAGATTATATCTAGATAACTTAGAATGTCCAATGCCACATAGAAACTGCCTCTGTCAAGTTAGCATCACTCTTTGCTGTGTTTTATTTTTTCCTTAGTCAAATTAGTTACATAGCTTCAGCTCAGGTACATAAAAAGGAAGAGAACCAACAGAATTACTCCTGTTCGGTTGGACAGAAAAGGAGATGCTATTCAGAATTTTACTTTGGAAGTAGAAAAAGAAAACAATGAGTTTGGTGACCTATTGTTAAGGCACAGCGACCATATCATCATCTATCGCATAGATGTGGGAAATGACTGTTTAGGATTAGGACAGCTGTTTGTCAGCGTAACACCTCGGTACATTAGCGGGGGTAAGATATGGAAATAGTGAGAGGTGTTATTTGTCTTTTGCTTCATCAGTAGTAGTAAATTAGTTATACTACTAGTCTACTGCTGTTACAGTCACCCTGTGACCCTGCTGTTACACAGCATCTCACTGCTGAATATATTTAAAGTCTGACTCATGCAACTGTGCATGCAGGTGGTTCTTGATTTGGATGAGACTTTAGTCTGTGCTTATGAAACATCAAGTTTACCTGCCATTGTTCGTAATCAAGCTATAGAAGCTGGGTTGAAGTGGTTTGAGCTGGAATGCGTATCTTCGGACAAGGTGTATTACATATTTCTGGTTCTTGTTCTATGGGTTATTGGACAATTTATTTATTTTTTGTCTTAACTAAATTTTGGGTTCAAGGAATGTGAAGGCAAGCCCAAAATCAACTATGTTACCGTTTTTGAACGTCCTGGATTACGAGATTTTTTAGAACAACTCAGTGGATTTGCAGATCTTGTGTTATTTACCGCAGGTCTTGAAGGTTTGTTTTTGCTTTACCTTTCTAACTGAAATTTTCCTCCTTTCTGCCTGAACCCTTGTTCATTGTCTTGAAAATGTTATTTTCTTTGCATCGTCAGGTTATGCCAGACCACTTGTTGATAGAATAGACGTTGAGAATAGATTTTATCGTAGACTGTATCGGCCTTCAACAAGTAGCACGTAAGTACTGCTGTTCTTAAAATACAACCTTCTAGCTTTGTCTGTTTTTTTCACATTCATACTTTGTTTACTATTATCTAAACCAAAGCTTGTGACGAAGACACCTCTTCTTTTTTATGTGTAAAGTGTTGCATTTTATGTATGTTTCTTAAAAAAAAACAGTGTTTATGTTTTCTCTGCATTTCCTTTCGTTTCTCTTTTTAATTTGCCATGTGAGGCACTGAAAGGACATCTCAGGTTAGTATGAGGCACTATTGTTGGTTTCTGTAGCAAAATTAGTCAATCTTAGAGCATGTCAAATTTACAGATTCATAGCCCAAGAAATTAGGATTACATGTGTGCCTTTTGTAGAGGTTGAAATCAGTAGTGCTCTTGGAATGTTTCGAGACCTTCTGGTCCTGCATAAGGATAAGGGGCCATCTACCTTTGAATTGTGTCATGTTATATCAGCGAACCATACTTATCAGAAGAAAAAAAAAGGTTATATTGGTAAACCATGACACGATTGGTATCTCTTGGATCATCCTGCATTATTCCATTTGTCCAAGTGCAGGAAATTCGTTCGAAAATTTTCTAATTATGATAGGTAGTGAAACTCGGGAAATATCCATACTTCTACAAAGAATAGAAGCAAAGAACATAAAATGGATGAGTCTATAAACGGAACATACTGTTTAAGGTCAAAACTGGAACTGAGATTGCTGTTAACAAGTAGACTTTGTCCCCCGCACGGGTTAGCATCAAATAGACCCCGGCCCACACCAAAATCAACTGCACCGCTCATGACGCGGTGAATGGTCTTGGCTGATCGGTGAGTGTTTTTATTTGCATTTACAAATGCAAGTCTTAGGACTAATGTTTCTGGATGGTGATTAGCAACTCAGTTATGTAATATGCTGCTGTTTGAGAGAGATTAGTTCTTAGTGGTCACTGCTGGTTTCTCCTAATATTGATGGAGCTTAAGCAGTGAGATTATTCACATATACTTAATTTGGAAGTTTGGAGGTCAATTTTGGTCTTTCTGAAAAATAATATTGAAATATAGACAAATAGAGTTGCTCTCTTGAAAGGAGACAAACATGTTTTAAAAGAAGTCTACCAAATAGGCAACTAAATAGACATTCATGGTAATTCAAGTTCACTATATGAATGTACTTAAAACCCCATCATGTCATGTTTCGACATGGTTGGTTCAATACGCTTGAAGTGTCCATTTCTATGATTTCCCACTAATCATTATAAGTTGTTTCGTGCGGTGAAACGTGCTCTTTAATTTCAGGGAATATCGAGAACATGTGAAAGATCTGTCTTGCCTGTCAAAGGATCTCTGCCGAACAGTAATAGTCGATAACAACCCATTCAGTTTCTTATTGCAACCAATGAATGGAATCCCTTGTATACCATTCTCTGCTGGACAACCACATGATGAGCAGGTACTAACGACTAAGAAATATCTCCACCTATATTTAAGCTTCGTTCGGTTGTCAAGAATGTGTGAGAATTTTTTCCTCGTCAAACATTTGGAAGTCGTTGCCTGTGGCCAGGATTCAAACCCTTGACCCTCCTAGTGAGGAACAAGGATTTTAACCAACTGAACTAGCCATTTTGTGTGGGAAATTTGTTCCCACTGAAAACTGCTGTACTGTATTGGAAGGAAAAAGGAAACTTATTTGTGTGTACTTTTGATAGTGGAATTTTGCAAGAAAACTTCTCTGAGATTCCAATGACGTGAAATCTTGTAACTTTTGCGGGACGAGTTTTGGAGAAAAGTTTATCCTACTAGAAATGAAAACATGCGGACTTTCAGTTTTCGGGGTAACTGAACTACTAAAAAGACATGGGAATTCTATTTTCCTTTCTGGACAATTGAACGAGGCTTTAGGGTTCTTCCCTAATGATGTTTGGTCATTTATTTGTTCCTCTGAATGACTTTCATTGTTTGGTGGTTCAATCAGCTTCTGGAAGTCCTCCTTCCGCTCCTCCAACACCTCTCTCAGCACAATGACGTGAGACCCGTTCTTTACGAGAAGTTCCACATGCCTGAATGGTTTCAAAAGCATGGAATTCCTTGCTCTGGTTAGAAAAAAATAGGATCAGGAATGTCGATAATCATAGGTTGATTCTTCTTTAACGGGTCTTTGTATAGCATCATTTTGTACACGGGAGCAGTTGGTGCAAAAGCCACGTTTTCGATTCTCAATGCAAAGCATCACCTGCTGCATCAATTAAGTATGTCAATGGTTTCTGGTATTTGGTACGTAGAATTTGTTGAAACTCTCATTCTCATGTAACTCTGTTTATATGCCGGTGTGCAACATTCCTTCATGTAAGTTATTCTTTGCTCGGTATGGACAAGGCACAACTTACCTTGTACTATTTGAAAATGTATTAATGTGTTTCTTTCCGAGAAAGATTTGAGCTTCTTTGTCTGATTTCAGCCTAATTTCTTTTCAAAAAGCTTTGATGGTTATGCATTTGATGTACACCAACTGTTAACCGGGTTGTGCAGGACCCATCTCAGAGTCTCGCGCAAATCTGAGGAGTATCTATGCAGCTAGCTGATCTTAACACTGCAGCTTGTGGGCAAAAAAACAAAACAAATTTAGCTTTCAGATTTGCATATGAATCGTAGCAGGGCCTGGAGATGCAACCAATCTAAAATCCGGAATGTTCCAAGTTTTAGAATGTTTATGTTCGAAGATGCAAAATTCCAGATTTTGGTCCCATGCTTACATAATGCCGATATTCTATCCAAATTTTCATGACAAATTTCGTATCAAAATTTATTTTCATGACAAAAAATTCATATCAAAATTTTGGCTCTCTTTCAGCTGCTTCTTGTGGTAAACGTATCGGTTTTAGCAGCCAAATGAGAATTCCCTCCAAAATGGATGATAAAGCGAAGGTATGGATCGACGAGGTGAGGAAATTGACTTGGGCTGATACTATGACAGATTTTTTGGAGAGTTCCAACAGAAAAACCAATTGGCTTGGTGGAATAACTAATAGATTACATCAACCAAAGCTTGGATGGTTTAGGTGAGGGATATAGAAAAAAATCTCACGCTCCCCCTCACGCAGCCCGGTAGCAAGTCTAATTTTTTTGTTTTATGCTCTCCCTCAGGTAGACCGGTAGCACGTTTGATTTTTTATCTTTTTAGTTCCAAAGACAAATTCATCCATAGGTTTAACGGTTTGGCAATAAGGATGTGAGACCCCAACTTAGTCCCACATAGGTGGGAAATATAGGAACGAAGTTGTATATAAGGATTCACAAGCAGCTATTGTATAATTTGAGGTTAACCTTTTGAGTTGTGTGATTAGATTAATAGTAAATAGGTCAACTGAAAAGAGTCGTTACAGTGACATATAGCAAATCCAGTCAAAGGAAAGTAAGAGGGCCAAGAGAGCAAAACCAGCCAGAATACAAATTTACCATACGCAGACCCCATAAAATCAAATGGCTAGGTGACAGTAAACGAGCTCCAAGGGTTCCTCGCTGGAGGAGAGTCATTCAGCTGCTGGAAAGCTTGAAATGGATTGGACTCTTATAAGCTGATGGCACCTCGATGAACTGATACAAATACTCACTCATCAAAGATCATGTGGAATATCATTCTCGTCGAAAGGAAAATAAACTGATATGGTTACCAGAGCCTTCTTAAATGCCTCGTACCAATCTGAAACATCCGGGTTGTCATGGTCGAGGAGATGTTCTAATCAAATCCAACCCCGCCTTCAGAATCTTACGAAATCCATTGAGGCAGCAAACCACAATCCTTGGGTCTGAAGATTTCAAGAATTTGCAGAGTTTCTCGACGGAACCATGCTCCTCCGCGAACAACCGGATCAGCTCATCAGAGCCTTCAGAGATAGCGTTTGAGATAGCCCAAGCAACCGCCTCCTCATCCTTGTATTCTGTATGTTGAGGGCGATAATGGCTTCAAAGCCAGCTTTTGCAACAGCCATCTCCACACAGTTCAGCGAAGCATATGAAAACAGCTGCTGGGATTAGAGGAGGAAGGATTTCTGCTTAAATTGGTAGGATCGAACCAATTTTTCTGCCACTTTATCAGCAAAATATAGGGAAGGATTTCTGCGGAAGACTGAATTCAACCAACTTCAAGAGGGAGAGAGCCAATTAATGGCTCACTTGGCTGCTTTGGCAGAGAAAAAGGCTATCCTGATAGCTAAGAGAGAGTATTTGAGTCGAAAAACTAATGACATTGTGGAGAAAGGAACAAATACAAATGGGAGTACCATGATGTCTACGGCCAGTATATTGGGTACTAACTTCCGGAGTACAGTTTGGCATTGCCATGGTATATCGCATATAAATGTCTAATCATTTCACAAAATCCTAGAATATCTAAGGTTGACTTCGAGACTAAAAAGCCTCACAGAATTCAATCGGTGGAGCCTAGCGCTTGTGTTACGCCAACAGGTATGAATCTTGGATCACCCAAAGATTAGACTATGCCAGTTACCTAGTTATTCTTTATCATCAATTTTAACATGAACACTAAAGATATATCAAAACATTAATCAACTCAGAAGAGCTGGGGAAAGAAAAAGGCAAAATCAACATTGATAGAAGTTGAAATTATACAGGAAGGATGGAGAGAATAGAGTTAATGTGTCACAATAATCGCCAGCTTCACTTGATCCCCCTACCTATATCCTCGGTCTACTCCTCGTCTGGTCATCAAAGTCTATTCTTAACCTTCGTCAACGAAGAATTCTTCTAGATGGCCATAACTTACTAACGTACTTCTTTGATGACATATTCGATTTATATATTCCACATACGTCACTTTTCCCCCTAGCTCTTCCTCTTGCCTAATGTTGTAACCGATAGGTTCAACCAAACTTTCCTCATATTGAACTGCATCGATACAACTTGCCCAATATTGAAGTGCATTATTGATACAGTTGAGTAGAATCAGAATTTCCATATTCCGAATTTCATTGTCTTTGTGAGCCTTTATACGCTTCCTATGATCCTTCCGTGTGTGATTTTTCACAAGAACTTCTCCACTCGTCATGAAATACAATGGCACCAACTCATCTTCACCTTTAAAACCGGTCAAATTGGATATGGTAAACATAGCAATCCAAGTTTTTTCTACACCAAATCCCTTCATTACCAATACCTCAACATTTCCTCGAGGATTGCTTCGATTGTCCAAGCGAGCCATGCAAAGGCATCCTTCCAAAGCTCCCAAACCAAGTATGATTGTCTTTTTCCCATAAGATTGCGGCATTAGTACCTTCGCGAATGTATTCTTTTGTGGATTGAACTCGAGAATAATGCTAGCTAAACCTTGTTTCCGATAGGCAAACCAATGAAGATGTCCATTCACTATAGGCCCCGGATTCAACCTACATTTAGCGAAAGATAATCGAACCTCTGTCCAACATTTGTTTCTTAAACTGCCAACCTCTACAGTTTGCGCCCAAACACCCTCGAGCGCCAGTACGGCCTTGTACTCCTCGGTAGACGAGTCGTAGCAAAGCCCAGAAGCAGCACAGCGAGAAGAATCCTTCAAAGCATAATGGGACGCGACTTTCTCGAAGTAACGAGTCGCCGGATTCCACAAGAACAAATCATAGTCGATCCGAATCAGAACCAACCCATCACAGGAACCCAAGATTTGGACGAAACGGGTTCGGTCAGGAGATACGTTTCTTTGCCAGGGTTCGGCAATGGGTTCCACCGTGCCTTCTCGGTCGACCGAGCGGTGCAAAGAGTCACCAGACAAGACGAGAAGCTTCTCCTTCTGCCTTGAGGCGATAAACGAGCGCCATCGTTTGGAAACGCACTTGAATCGCGAGCGAGACTTACCCGGTAATCTTGAAAGCAAAATGAAGACGATTTCTTCTGGGATGTGTGGGAAATTGGGATCTTCTTCTTTTTCTTCTTCTTCTGATCTTCTAGTTCGTTTTCTCTCTCCTCCGCCGGATGGTATCATGCTAACTGCCCGGAAAGTTGCAGGCACGGCCTAGGGTTTTCATCTTGTCCTTAGCATACCATAGGGTGTGTTGGGTAAAATGCAATTTGCACGCCTGCACTTTGCACGGAGTGTCAATTTGCCCTTATACTTCCAATTCCTCACACATTTGATAGAGCTACCAAAAATGAAAGATGACACAGTTATTTGCATAGAAACAGTGATGCTACCCACACAGATTTTGTGCACAGATTTTTTGTGGGGCCCACTACGGGTCCCACACAAATAATCCGAGCCGTTCATTAAATGTAAAACGTTTTTTCAAGGGCCCCCGCAAAAAATTAGCTCAATCCGATATCTATAAGTCTTTGATTCAATCATTTAACTTTTTATTATCCTGAGATTCGAATGAAAAGTTAGATGATTGAATCAAGCATCTATGAGTATCGGATTTAGCTGATTTTTTACGGAGGCCCTTGAAAAAATGTTTTACATTTAATGAACGGCTCGGATTATTTGTGTGGGACCCACAAAAAATCTGTGCACAAAATCTGTGTGGGTAGCATTACTGGCATCGAAAAGCTATTTTCACGTTTTGTTTGTTCGGACGTAGTTAATTATCCTTCTCATTACATTATATTTAGAGGGGGCGACTATTCGCAGCCCTGTATTTTCTCCCTTAGCCCACTACATTTCGGTAAATATTTGTTGAAAATCATACATAACATTCCGGTAAATAGCTGTTGAAAACAAGATTATATTTCGGTAACTACATGTCGAAAATATGTTCAACCTTCGGGAAACAAATGCCGAACATATATTTTCGGTAAATAGCTGTTGAAAAAAATATTATATTTCTGTAATTGTATGCTGAAAATGTATCTCAATTTCGGTAACTAACTGTCGAGTATAATTGAAAATTTTTAACGGGCTAAGAAAAAAAATACGAGGCTGCGAATAGTCGCCCTCTTTTTAATGGGAATGATTAAAAAAAATAGCCATTTTATCCTTCCCATTACATTTTATTTGCATAGAAAATGTATACTGGTCATTTATTCAGGAAATTTGTTGCCGTTGAAAACTGCAGTATTGTAACGGGAAGGATAAAAAGGGAAGTTTTGCGGGAGAATTTTTTGGAAGAAACTTTATCCTACTGGAAAGTGAAAACATACAGACCTTCAGTTTTCTAGGCAATTAAGGACATGTTTGATAACTCTTTTGGAGGGGGATTGGATTGTGAAGGCGATAGATATCTTATAGGATTTATCGTTTGTGGGGAAGGACTAGTTATCACGTGGGATTGTTAATCCTAAAAAATGAGGGTATTAACAATCGAGAATCCTATAGAAGCCAACCATGACTGGCCATGTAGGGATGCCCATCTCGGCCGATGCGTCTGTATCTGATCCGTTATCCGTCCCGAACGAATCCGATATTTCGGAGATTTTTTGGATATCAGGGTGGATTCGGATTTATTTTTCAAAAAAAAATTAGAGATCGGATCGGATCGGATCGGATTCGAAGGTAAGTTTGTCCCCGCCCTAAATCCGATCTCCATCCCTGATCCACCTAGACCTGTCCCTGAATATCCGAAAATCTATTTTTTTATCAAAAATCTGCCTTCGATCCACCCCGATCTGTCCCCAAATACTCTTGTTTTTTATTTATCAAAAATCTGGTTTTTTTTTTTTTTTCAAATTTGGATATCTGAATCTCCGATCGGATCTCTGTTCTCCGTTCGGAGTGGGAATGGAGGACAGAAAATATGTTCGATCAGGGATCGGGGTGGATTCGGAGGTCGGGTGGAAGGTTCGGATTAAGATATGTCAATATCCGCCTCCGATCCGTCCCGTTGCCATCTCTACCTTTTTGGATCCGTAAGAAAACATTTTCAAATTTGCAGATTTTAGTTTGAATAAAGAAAAATTCTAAAATCAACCCAATGGGCTGACAATAGTGAGTGTGTAAATATGTATTAAAGGGTATAAAAAGTACATAGAAATACTTGTTTTTCTTGTCTTCTAGTATGATTATCGTCAACCCAGTGGGCTGACAATAGCAAGACTGTTGAATAAATAGCAGTGATTGGGACAAAGACAAACCATGTTTCACTGATGTTCGTTGGTGGTAAGAGCATTATGCTTCTCTATCTTTGAGACTAGGTGGACTGATTCTTCTTTTTGCAATCAGATTTGAAATCTTTTGTTGGTAGGGTGCTTATATTGTGCGAAAATGATACTTTACGAACTACTAGTGCTCTCAGTTTGTTTCGCAGTTTTCTCAAATTGCGTTCATATATGCTACTTCATCATTATCTTGATATTCTGTGGCTGGTTATCGTCCGTTTCTTATTTGGCGTTAAAGCCTGAGTTTTCTTTTATATCTGAATGATTCGCAGCCTTTTGATTGGTTGAAGATGACATTATTTTCGAGAAACCAGAGTCCCCGAAGGGAAGTATTTAGAGGCGGGACAACTCTCTGCTTAAAAACTCTGTGATATGCCTCAGGTTGCTGAAGAAGACACAGTGACGGAGTTGATTTCATTTTGAACATGGAGTTGATTTCTATGATCCTTTCATTTTTTCTTGCTTGTCAATTACTATGTTGAGACCGTTGGGCATGTAACTCTTGGACAGTTGGACTAATGGATGACTTTGTGTGTCCTGCTTTGTTTTTGCTCTCTCTCTCTCTCTCTCTCTCTCTCATATTTATGCACATTGTTAAGCACTAGCATGGAATTTGTATCCTCTTTTTTTTTTTTTTAATCAGCAATTTGTATCCTATATGTTGCATACGACTTCACTTCCTACCATGTGCTGTGAGGGTAGTTTACGGGGATGCCACGTTAGCATTTTTTTGAACAAAATGTACAGAGAATGACGGCAAGTGTATGAATTTGGGGGTTTTGTAAAATACAGATGCCTAATTGAAATAAAGTGAAGTTCATGTATTTATGGGACATTGGGTCCAAAATTCAGGTGCTATTTTGAAAATTAAATTTTCCTATAAAGTAACAGACTATTAAAATATGAAGAATATGCTCCAATTTTTGAAGCATATACCAAATTACATTTTTTTAGGTATGTGTAAGATGTTCAAAATATGAAGAAAATGATATGATGAAGTGCACCACAAAAACTCATCCTCCAAATTTTGAAGCACATAGCATAAGTAGAATTTTTTCAGGTCTGTGTAGGATGTTCTAAAATATTGGTTGTAATTTGGTCAATTTTTTACATCTGTGTTGTGAACCGTCAGCCGCCTCGAGAATTTTTTTTTGCCTGGTACCACGTGGCCGTACTTATGTGGTGCCCGAGCAGCTTATTCAGGTCGTCTAAAAATGTATTGGACATCTTAGATTGAAACTCTCTCTCTTCTTTCATCCTACCACTCTCTCTCCTCTTTCTCTCTTCAAATCCGAGCCTTCCAAAATTGAAATGAATGTCCTGAATGCGCTGCTCGGGTAACATGTGATACCGCCCGATACCCAAAAATTTCTCGGCAGCCCCAAAGGAAACAGTTTTCCTGTACAGCTGTCCTACAAATTTAGTGAGAGCATTCTCTGTATATACACCCACAATTGAATTTACCATCCCCACAGGCAGAGTTCAGTTCAACAAAAAATGCTTTTGAAACTGATGAAAAGTTTTGATTCCCCCCTACTCTCTCTCCAGTTCCACTTTCTCTCTCATCCCTTCCCCTAATGAAGGCCTTACCCTCACCCAGCCTCACCGCCATAAACCCTCACTCAATTAGATGACTCCAACGGCTACCATCACCTCCCTAATCCTAACCCTCATCGTCCTCTCACCTCCAGCCCACTGCCTCAGCGGCTCCGCCGCCACCGTCGCAGTCGTATACGGCGGCGACTCCCCCGCCGTCTGCGGCATCGTCGCCGACTGCCACACCCACCAAATCCAATGCTGGAAAAACGGAGGGCGAACCTACATCCAACCCAACATATCCTTCGACTTCATCGCCGGCGGCCGGGAAAACTTCTGCGGCGTCACCTCCGGCGGCGCCACCGTCGTCTGCTGGGACCCATCTTTCTCCCCAAAACGAATTTACAGCAACGATTTAGTAACGTTACAAAGCCTTACAATGGGTGATGATCAAGTTTGCGCAATAACTAGCCTTACAAATACCGTTAGATGCTGGAGGGAGGGTAGAAATGTAATATCGGCTCGAATTCTAAATGGGTATGATCAATTTCGGTTGATTTCATCTGGGTTAGGTTTTTCTTGCGGAATCTTGATGACTACGAATAGGGTTTTTTGTTGGGGGAGCAATTTAGCAATGGCAAGTCAAATTCAAGCCAAATTCGAGAATTTGCTGATGGAAGATATTGTTGTTGGAGGTAATCAAGCTTGTGGGTTGAATCTAACTGGGTTTTTGATCTGCACAGGGATAGGAAACTCGAAAAATTTCGATTTTTTATCTGATATTGCTTATGAATTCTCTGGACTAGCACTTGGGGCTGATCACATTTGTGCCATTAGAAGGTGTAATGGCTCAGTTGTTTGCTGGGGTGGAAATGGAGAATATACAAGCAATTTAACTGAAGGGATTTCGTTCGAATCGATTGTTGCAGGTTTTAATTTCACTTGTGGATTGACCACGAGTGAATTTTCGATTTTATGTTGGGGTCCAGGTTGGCCTAGTAATGCCTCTTTTGAGCTTCCATTGTTGAAAATACTGCCGGGGCCATGTGTTCAATCCAACTGTAGTCATTGTGGTATGTACCCTCAGTCTGAAATCCTGTGCTCTGGTTCTGGTAATATATGTAAACCTTGTGGCATACCTGTTATTTCAATGCCACCAACTTCACCACCACCTCTCTCATCTTCACCTAGAGTTTCTCTCTCTCCTTCGCCTCCATCCAAGGTTTTGAGAAAGGGTTTACTAGCCTTTCTCATAGTTGGATCTGTTGGGGCATTTTCTGGGATGTGTACCATCATCTTCTGCTTATGGACTGGCATTTGTTTTGGAAACAAAAAGATTCACAATTCGGTGCAACCCACTTTTGCCCATTCAAACTCGAATGGGGGACTAACGTCTTTGACAAGTCCCCTGTCGAGATCCTCCACCCTCAGGCGGCAGGGGTCGAGGGCAATGAGGCGGCAGAGGAGCGGGACCTCCTCCAAACACGCTGACAAGGCGGAGGAGTTTTCGTTTTCCGACCTCTCTGCCGCCACCAACAACTTCTCAATGGAAAACAAGCTTGGTGCAGGGAGTTACGGCGTCGTGTACAAAGGGAAGTTATGGGATGGACGAGAGGTTGCCATTAAGAGGGGGGAAACAGGGGCGAAGACGAAGAAATTCCAAGAGAAAGAGACTGCTTTCGAATCGGAAATTGCTTTTCTATCTAGGCTGCATCACAAACACCTTGTGCAACTTGTTGGGTATTGTGAAGAAAGGGATGAGAGGCTACTTGTATATGAGTTCATGAAGAATGGAGCACTCTATGATCATTTACACAGCCCAAACAATACTGAAAAGAGCAGCAGTTTGTTGAATTCTTGGAAAATGAGGATCAAAATTGCGTTAGACGCATCTCGTGGGATCGAGTATTTACATAACTACGCAGTGCCACCAATTATTCATAGAGACATCAAGTCGTCAAATATTTTGCTCGATTCGGATTGGGTAGCAAGGGTTTCTGATTTTGGATTATCATTAATGGGTCCGGAGCCAGATGTTGATTTTAGGCCAACAAATGCAGCTGGGACGGTTGGGTATATTGATCCAGAATACTATGGACTAAACGTGCTAACAGCAAAGAGTGATGTGTATGGCCTTGGGGTGGTTTTGCTGGAGCTTTTGACTGGGAAAAGGGCCATATTCAAGAGCGGTGGAGATGGAGGAGGGGACCCAGTGAGCGTGGTGGATTTCACTGTGCCCGCGATTTTGGCCGGAGAGATGGTCAAGGTTTTGGACACGAGGGTGGGGCCGCCGGAGGTGAGTGAGGCGGAGGCGGTGGAGCTGGTGGCGTACACCGCCGTGCGTTGTGTTAATTTGGAAGGGAAAGATAGGCCAAGTATGTCTGACATTGTGGCTAATTTGGAGAGGGCATTGGCTTTGTGCAACGATGATAGCCATGGCAGCATCTCTAGTGGTCCAATTTCCATTGTTTCAGAGTGAAGCTCTCAACCCCATTGAAAAAGAAAACAAATTTGATTTTTTTTTTTTCCCATTTTTTGTTTTTGTTGTCTTGTTTTTGTTGTATGATTTATCCTGCTATACTTTTTGAAGTGCAAGTGTAGAGGTTCATCTAGCATGAGGTGTAGGTAGGGTTAACACTGACAGTGACAGCAACAAGAAACATTGCATCATTTTTTGTTTGAGGAACTAGTCGTTCATCTTTCCTCTCTCTTTCTCTCTCTCTCTCTCTCTCTCTTCACATACAAGTATAGTCCATTTGTGACATTGAGTGCATGACTTGGTCCCACATTTGATTCAAGTTCCCAATCTTTTTCTAATTTGTTGAGTTTCGACTCTTTTTGACTGCTTGGTTTCGTGTAGGGGGAGGCGAATGATGTCATCCGGTGCCTAATTTTAGAGTTTTGATTTGAGAGATGACAAAGGCAGGGTGGAGCACATAATGCTTGGCATGTGAACATATAGAGAGTATGTCTACCACAACGTCTATACTATGAGTTTGGAGCTCATAATTCTTGTCAAAAAAGCTCTTCATTTGGTTGGTTGGTAGGCAATGCATATCTACGGTCATCTTTTTGTTTTCTTCTTCTTGGTTTTTTGGAGAGAGTAGTACTTATGATTCAATTGGCACTCTTAACATCTCAGAGCAAATAAAACTTGTCGTATCTTCATCCAATGTCACTTGATCCTATCATCACACTATTGTCATATCTTCATCAAATGTCATTTGATCCTATCATCACACACTATTTGCTCAGTGGTTGCGAAATCTCACATCCGCAGAGTAAATGTCAAGTAACATAGATATGTAGTTATGTTAAGTAATATATATGTAGTAATAGTAATGTTAAGTAATATATAAGGTAATCCCCACCCGTTACTATTAACCTAAGTTATAACTTTTGATACACGCGGTTAAGTTTAGAATTGATAGGTCAGCTGACATGAGTTATTACAGGTGATATCAAGGCCTACGCCAACCGAAAGTGTGGGGAGTGTTCTGTGATGAGAAATGCTTAGGTAGGCCCGACATGTGACGAGCTTGAGGTGCTTGGGTGGGTCCCACGTGAGACGAGCTTGAGAAACTTGACGTACTTAAGCGGGTAGTGGTCCCACATCGCTTGGTGGTGGTGTTGGACGATGGAGGGCAACGAGGACGTTGGCTAGATATGTAAAGGTTAAGTAGTAGATAAAGTAATACTCACCAACTACAATTAACTTGAGTTGTAATTTTTGAGCCACGTAATTAGACCAATGATTAGTATGTTAGTTGGCTCTGATTGTTAATGTGGTGAGGCAGAATAACTCCTGTCGTATCTTAAAATCAAATGTCATAAGATCGGATCATCATATATTATTTGCTCAATGATAGCATAACAATTACTGTATTTTTTTGCTTTGTGTATATTGAATGACCTGAAAATAGGGAGAGTTTTATCCAAAATGATAAGGATCCATGACATTCGGATCATGGACATATTCATGATCCGGATGTCATGAGTTGTACCAAGCCTCGGGTTTTATCACACAAGATCCTCTGCCATGCCATGGTTATATGCTATAGAGGTTATTTCAGATAGAGAAGTGGCAACATTAATGAACTGTAAACCCATATATTATCAGTACAAAACTTGGCAACCTTTTGAATTAGGCCACGAGCGAGAAAACTTTTGTGAATCCCGTAATCTTGACGTGGATGGCCTGTTGTTGACCAGACTGGACTGGATAGAGAAATAGTCGAGGCGCACGTAAGCTAACCCGTATTCTCTTGACAGTCAAACCAAAAAAAGAAATGAGTTTTGGAGACAGAAAAATCTGTCTGTTTTGGGAGTTGATAGGCATGCATGCACCATGTCTTGCACTCACTTCTCAAATGAAAAAAAAAAAAACCGTACTCCTTTTTCTTTTTTGCAGAAAAAAAGTATTCACTTGTTCCTCATGATATTATTTCCGTAGAAAAAGCCACTAGCGGTCTAGCACTATGACTTGTCCAGACAAGTGTACAAATAAATAACTCCCCCACTTTCCTTTGTTTTTTTTTTACATGCTGTTCGTGTTACAATGTACGTAGAAGAAATTGATTTTAATACTCTATTTTTAGTCATTGACACTTCACTTTGTCTTTGTTTTTTCTATTTGAAATTACATCAGTACCCTTTAAAGTGGATTAATAACATTAACAAAATAAAAGATTATTTGGTAATTTCACATAGAATAAAGATAAAAAATAAAATGTCAATAGCTAAATGTGAAGTGTCAAAATCACTTTCCATACGTATATAGTCCAAATATAATCTTCTGCACATGCATAACAGCATTAAGACAACAATTTGTACAGGTCGAGTTGAGGTAGCCCATGGGTGTGAAAGAAGTCCAACACCAACCACTGTGGTCCAAGTTCTTGATAGATAGAATATTCAAGAAAGAATGCACGTTGGGGCAGGGATTAGGATGAGAGGAATTTGACTTCCAAATTCCAAAAAAGCAGTCAGTTAGGTAATGCCAAGAAAAGGGAAAAAGCGTAGGAAAAGATAGAGAGATGGGGAGGGCTGAGGCAGGTGGGTGGATATCTTGAAATTAGCGCTTGTAGGATTTTGATATGAGGTTGTTGTAGTTTCGTGCACTGGGTACGCCCCATTTTTTCACGGGACAAAGATTTGAACACACTCCTCATACAAGTGGTGAAAACAATCCACCGTGGGACTCACTCCGGCTAGGAAGGCAGGGACCGTAACCATATAATTTATTTAGTAAAATGGTGCTCCTAAACTTATGTAATAGGAGTGCTAAATAACAATCAATGAGTCACATCTTAGTTTTTGGAAAGCGATAATTCGATAATAATGGCAATAAAAGCATGGCCCCAACATTGCTTCCTATACATTATTCTGCACACAAAAGCATGACTCCAACATTGCACATGGATAGAACAACTTTCTCAATAAAAGGGGAAAAAAAAATGGATAGACTAACAACTCAGCACTCATTTCCCAAAGGGCTATCAGCATATCGTCTACCCTTTGTCATATGAATTTACTTTTATGAAAAATAAAAAATGATTTAAAGATTCTAACATAAGGTTTCAATAACAGCTTACATCTCACAACAGTTACAGGATAGAAGGGCACTGGCAGGCATTTTATTTCTGTAAATGTTAAACAAGACACAACGAACTCAAGTATTTGCACACATCTTCTCGTACCCAGAACATCGAAGATGAAACATAAAGGTAATAAAAAGAAAGAAAGATTTAAAAAAAAAAAGAAGTAGAAAACAAAACTATATGCTCAAAGTTACGGCTAAACAAATTCCAAGCAGTTTCTAACGACAAATATAGATTGCAGTGGGTAGCAGAAGATAGGATAACCGCAGACGTTTTATTTCTTTATACATAGTACACACAACAAGCTTTAGTATTCACACAAACTTCTTATAGCCAAATCAAAAAAGGAGGGGAATGTATCAAACAAATTCAAAGCGCATAAGAATCTTTACAGATTTGTACCTTTCCCCCTTGCGACTATGGAGTGGAACAGCTCGAATTCCACTTCTCAGCTCGGTTACTGGTAGGCATGTTTGGCCTCCAAAGTCATCCTTTTCGGATATGTCATACTCATGAACTTCAACCCTAAGCAGAGCCAATTCTGGAACTGTTAAAGGGAACTCAAACTCCTCGTTCCAAGCTGGTATCCAGTTGTCCTCTAGGGTTTTTGTCTTTTTCATTACAGTGTCCGCAGGAACTCCAGCAATTCCAACCTGCACACAAATGGAGTATAAGCCCTCTCAGATACCCATACAACCTCATTATAAACTCATAAAGATTCTGACTCTTAGGTTAGGAGAATTGTCTCTACTCCAGCTGACTATTTTCATCATTCAGCCACGGAGCTATTAAAAGCTCCAAGACTTGAAAGAGAAAACAGTACCTACTCACATCAACTAGCTCAGCCTATGGTACCTTTCATTCTGGTATGAGGAGTGGGATTGTTCACAGCAATGCCATACATCACAGGTCCTAAGTTGTGATGCGGTGGTCAAATTTTTATAAATGACAGCATAGGCATGTATTATTACAAGAGATAGAAATCCAATTAAGAGAGTAGTACTATTTTTCAATTATTGATGAAAACACATTTTCAAGAGCATGTTGACCACTTTATACTCTCTCTTTTTTGCATTCTACATACTAAATCTCCACTCTCTAGCTTTTTATTTTGTTACATTTTCTATTTTCTTCTGCGAAAAAACTATTAAGAAAAAAGGAAATATTTTGAGATCGGGTTTAGATCGCTGAATTTATCAATTTGGAATGTAGCTATACCATGTTCTGAAACTTGCATCCTAAGAACGTAATTTGATTATTTGATATTGTACCAAAATTTTCTTATAACACAGGGCTCAACATATTATAAAAACATGAACTCTAGTACTAAAAGACATTGAGTGCAGCAATACTATTGCCAACTTGATTGATGCCACCGATCAACAAAAAACTATGGACAGAACACGTGAAATCCCACTTTGGTGAAAGATAAGGTCAGTCTCACTCCACCCATACCCCTTTAGACGGGGACACCACGTAAGATCCTTTCTACATCTCTAAATGGTTCTTATACTTGTAGTGGAGGCCACCATTCATAAGACACAGGCCTGCAACCAGAGATGAGTGTGTAACCAAACCAATTAGATGAGGATCAACTAACCCGTGCATAGAAATCTGGAGGGGAATATGCATCAAAGTGAGTGTGGTGGAAATCAAAATACCATCCTTCACCCATGTAAACATTCACCTGTTAAGCAACCAAAAAAATTCAAATAACATAGAGAATAGACGAAGAACACATACAAAGAAATATATAAGTATAAAGCGTGAAAACAGTAAGGGAACTATCCAAAACTTTTGACGGATGTACAAGGAAACTTTGATTAAAAGCACTGGTAACAGTTGATTCACCTTCAAAGTTGTTTTGACTGGTAATGTAGCTTTAGGGTCAAAGACCTCATTATTTTGACCAATCTTCAACAAGAAATCGGGTTTTTTAACATATCCACAACCGCCATTGGCCTTGAACATTCCATCCATCACCCATAGTGATCTTCCATAGCCCTGTCATAAAAACAGAATTCACTTTTTGGTTATTTGCATCGCTACACTTCCAGTAAACAAATGTCAGAAGTTGAAATCAATCATCCATCCAAGTACAGTTAATATGTAGATCAGTGAGTGCAAGTGAAAATAACTTGTGGTGCAAAATAAGGATGTGGTTAGTCATTAATCCAAGCATTAAAAGATCATGCTGTGAAGGGAGAGAATTCAATGACTTTAGTAGGAGTTTTTCGGATAAGTTTCAGTCTGCTGTCTGCCCAACTTGTGGAAGGATGCAGCTTAGCGTTGCTCTGGCTGAATGTCATGCAAGTTAATATTTCTTGCTACTCATGGGTGTGGTTGCAATATTTTCCTAATAACTCTCTTCTCATTAATGAAAAGAGTCAACCAACAAAGTAGCGATGTAATTCTGTTTCTGTTGGTACTTGGTAACAAAAAATAAACCAGTAACATTTTAACATACATACATCATACAACTACAAGCAAAGTCAGGATCAACATACGAAGCGCATGTACCAAACAACCTTTGCACCAATAATTCTTTGCTTGGAGAGAGAAAGGGGAAGAATATTGTGGGGAAAACACCAAACCTGCATATTAAATGCAACCATCTGAGCCCCATGCATCCACCCAATTAGCGGGTTATAGTTGGATGAGTTAATGCGCATGCCTTTTGGATACACCCTCAATATGTTCCGCTGAGTAAACCTGAAGCAAATCAATTCTCAGAACATGCCCAATTTTCTAAATAAATCATGAAGACAGATGCATTCTCAGCCACACAATCATTAATGAAGTCCCTGTTCAAAACATGAGCTACTGAAGAACTAAGTTCAGGAAAGCACACATCCTCAACTGCTAGCGCAGCAGCATATGGGTGCATGCATGGTGTAGAAGAATGCCAACAAATGTTAGATGCACCAAAGAGAAATATTTAGTGTCATCAAACTAGTGTAACCTCCTTATGATATTACTAGTCTGCTACGGCTAGTGTGACAATGTGTTAAACCTTATAGCCAAACATGACATTAAAAGATCAACTGCAGGGTATTTTGAAAAAGAAATAAAAAATATAATTAGTTTCTTTTAGAGCGGGCTAATTGAAAAATGCTATGACAACAATGGTGAAAGTGAAGTTCTGAAAACTTAAGTGCAAGCAGGTTCCTGACTGAGCCTATGGTGGCCGCCACTGGTAATCTACTACTTGGTTCAAAGTCTATGCATGTTGATCAAAATTAAAATGTAGTACTCCAGCATGCCCTTTGAAGGCATCTTAGCATCCATCAAGATAAGAGCTTCAGATTTCTTAGATCTTTAGAACAAATTTAATTAAGAAATAAAATTTTATTTAGCAAAAGCTGGAGGCTTTTATAGACAAATAAAAACCTCCAGCTTTTATTAAATTGAAGGCAAAACACTTTCATGAATCAGACTTCAAAGCAAAGTCTTGAGAACATTACGTTACCTGACAATCTCTTTTCCATGAGTTATCACAGCCTTTTCAAGCTGTGGCTCACTTAAGCTAAGACGTCTCACTTTATCAGGATCAACTCTCAGCCATTCGTTCAATCCACCCTTCCCCTTCCCAGCATGAATAGCAATCAACTGTTTATACTCTGTTGCTGCAATCTGTTGAGACTTACGATCACCATCATCTGCGTCTTCTTCATCCGGATTATCCATTTCTTCATCCAAGTCATCCTGGAAAAAGGTAACCCAAGAAATTAATGATTGGTCATGCCACTTTATATATAAAAGTAGCAACACAATTTAAGTCTCCAATTCCCCACAAACCTCAGCGTTGCCTGTGCCACCAGCTTTAAAGTCTGGGACTTCTTTCCCCCAGGCTTCTTCATCAGCCGAATCTTTCGCCTTTTGTGATTCATCCACCTTTCCTTTGACCTCTTTTTTCTCAAGGTATTCTTTGGGTGGTTTGGTAGATATAATAACCCTCTTCTTCAGAGACTCTGGTGAAGGGAACTCCTTCAAGCATTCTGAGCCAGGAGAAAATAGAATTTCTCCAAATGTTTGAGTGACCATCTGACAAGAAGTCACAAATGTAGTGAATCAATACCAAAAGAACTGGTTCATATTCTCCACAGAAATGCTTACACCCACCTCAGCCACTTTAGCTTGAAGATCCGGGGTAAGGTGGTCTTCTAGAGTTATTACAACAGGATATTCGGATGCAGTAAAGGCATGCTCTTTAATAGACTTCAAACATTTGATGAGTTCGACTGGAGTGGTCAGCGTCCTACAGCAGTAAAGAGATCACTTGAATGAAATGAGGCCAAGTTATTATTGCTCGGCAATGTCATGTATGAACAAACAAAGGACGTGACTAGACATGGATTTGGCACCATAAAGATGTAAAAAGGATAAAGCCTTGTAAGCTAGGCGGACAATATGGTAATATGGTGGGAATATAGGACCAATTGGTGTGCACAAGCACGCAACATTCATCTAGTATTTGTCCTCTCCCATCCTGTCACTTTTTCTCTTTTAATAATGGTCCTTTTTTCCTTCGTGGAACTGAAACCAGAAACTTGAATTAAGTAAACGAAAATTCCTTCTACTGTCAGTAAGCATAGAGGACGAACCCCCATCAACCAAGACACAAAACAGGAGTAACAAAAGCAGGGACAGACTTGTACAAAACAAAACCACCTTTGATGTTAAGCCTTAGGGACCAACTCTTGGATGAAAGGAAAACATTCATTGTTGCAGCCCATCCCCATCAAGAAAGAAAACATAAGGACCAAAACCCACCCACCCCAAAAAAAAAAAAAAATTCACATCTTCTATGTAAAGAAGAAGCAAAAATGAGAACAAATTTCTGACCTACATGTCTAACACTCTGTTTTACCCGCGAAGAAAAACACCGGCCTATTCAAGATGACGCATCCCATGTGGAGAAAATTCTGGAAGTACCTTGTCTATTTCCAGGTAATGCGCAAGGTTTAGCAGAGTAGAGTGGCATACTGCAAAACAAGAGTTTCATCTACTCCGATTGATTGGAATCAAATTGCTGATCATATTCTAGGTAGAAGAAAGGTCTACACTATCTTGCCCTCATGCCCTCATATAGTACATACTTTCTTGTACTCTTAGCTTCCGCTTCTAGGGTGGCAATCTTTAAAGAACAAGAAGAATGTAAAAGGAAATATGTACACTTAACTTCTGCAATTGTGGAAATTCTACAAGCACAAATCAAAATCACATACTACAATCAGACCAATTCCCTACCAAAATCGATGGCGCCAAGCAAAACAGCAAACATACCTTCCATGAAGGACATCAACACCATCTTTAGCAGAGTTTGGCCAAAGATCCAATTCTATCACCCTAACACCTCTCTGCAATGCATGTATAATAGGCTCATCACTGCAGTCACTATTCAGCTGATTCCCGGTTAGGTACGAGTTATGGCCCGTGTATATAAAATAGTGAGACAACGGAGCTGTCATATCATGATGAACCTGAAAGATTAAGAAATTAGGGGAATCGTCAATCTAACAATTGCCCACTGACCAATGCCTTGAGAGAAAAAAAGTGCTCGGCCCATCTCAGCCGTTGATTTGCGAGATCAACGGCCAAGAGTGGTGGGACAGGCAGGTCGGACAGGGGATCCGATCTCCTGACCAATGAGCTGTGAGCAGAATTTGGTAGCTAAATGACTTACTGATTGCAAATAATTTCCAAACTCCAATTTTATACTAGTACATCATGCTTCCTTTGACTTATTAATGTAACTTTACTAAAATGACTTTCATTTTTATATAAGAATCAGATATTAGTATTTAAAGAGGCAAAGAGGAGTCTGACTTTGTGAGATGCTAATAAGTGAAGTGTTCTAAAGGAAATTGTTGTAGCTTATGAATAGGGCTGCAAACAAGCGGAACCGAGCTTTGACGTGTTCGAGCCTTAGTTGCAGGAACCTTCAATTATGCCCACGTTTCTTCGACGGAAACGCGTTTCCGCGTTCCCGTCGAAGGAAACTCTAAGAAACTCGTCGCAATGACGACGGGAACTCGTTCCTTACCTATACGGGAACTTACACCCAAAAAACGGTTGAGAGACTTATGATTCAAGCTGCAATTGGTATCTTTAAAGTTATTTTGTTCTTGTTGGTGTGCACATTTGATATTAGTCTTCTAGAGTCATACTAATGCCTTTAACTTTTACGCCTACTTAATATGCACAAGAGCTCTATTGTGTTATCATGTGCTACAATAAAAATGTTGAACTATAACTAGAAACTTATAATTTTAATAGTAATATTTTATGTGGTAGAATAATATTTTTATATTGACATTTAACAATATAAAATTCCAAAATATATTTATAATTTTAATAATTTTTCCTAACCGCTTCCAATGGCGTTCCCACACTTCTATGATCATCCGCTCCCCCGTCCCCACTCCCGCTCCCGCTCCCGTCCCCGCTCCCACTTCGTGTAACTAAGGTTCGAGCGCAGGTCATATATTTTTTAGGTGTTCGAGCAAACAAGCCGAGCGTTCATAATCGATAGCCAAGTTACAACTTACTCAAGCTCGTTTACTAAACAATCTTAAAACTCAAGCTCGAGCTTCACTCGTTTACTAACGACCCAAGCCTATAATGAGACAAGTCATGAGCTGCTCACAAACAACAGGGTTCATTTGCAATCCTATTCATAAATAAGGACAAAAATGTCGTGTTTTCATACAAAAAACGGGTTACGGGATCCACACCTTCAAAATTAGAAACTAGTACTATATATACGTAAGTTCAAAAAAAAAAAGAAGCCTAAAATATACATCTATGAGACTCAAGAGCTTAGTCACATACTACTCACCCTCCACTCTCCACTCCCACTGTCAATCCTCGCTCTCGCGAATTTTAATGCTTTGGGAGACGTTTTCACGCGCCCTTCACACCCGCTCTCAATCTCACTCTTGCGAATTTAGTGCTTTCGGGTACATTTGAAAAACGTTTTCACGCTCGCACGCCAGCATATAGTGAGAGAGAGAGAGAGAGAGAGTGTTACCTCAATTTTAGGGGAAAGAGGAGGATTAGTGTCAGCAAAGAGGAATTTGAAGAAGGCGTCGAGATGGAGGCCCCTCCGGTGGAACAAATTGAGGTGTTTCAAGATCCCCTGTGCGTCGCCCACGGTGGAACTCTCTTCCTTCTGGACCTCGATCATGAACCTGTGCAGGTGCTCGGCGTCCATGAGTCCGTTGTTCGAGTACTGATCGAACAATGCCTTGACTTCCGCCGGAGCCTCGGCCGCGGCGAGCTTAAACCGTCGCCGGAAGCACCAGCAGACTTTGTAGGTCTGTCCGGACATCATCAGAGAGAGAGAGAGAGAGGGGTTGGAGGAGGAGTGGAGGACGGAGATCAGAGGTGGATTCGTTGTTGCATAAAGTTAGTTGAGAAGTTTATTGATTGCGCCTGACGTGTTTTGTCAGGTTCCCGAGGAAAAAGGAAAGGGGAAAGGATTGGGTGGGTGGGGCCCAATGCTGTTTATAACTGCCAGCTCAGCTGTTTTTGTATGCGTGTGTATTGCGTGGATGATAACGGTAAATGAAAACGGTAACCGCGGACCCCTGTAGCACCCTAGGAGCAGCCTTGCACGGTACAGAACTTCGTTCGTACTTTCTGTCTCGACAATAAATAGTTTCGATTTTGAGTTAATAAAGGATTAGGCTTCCCTGAAATTGGGTATGCGGTTGGGGTGGCTCAGTTTGCCCCTATTTGGACTTGTACGGTGTCCATTTTGATGATCTAAATTAGTAATTGAAAAAATCAATCTTGTATAAATTCATGCTCATCGAGTATTGATCGAAGAACACATTTCCGTTGAGAATAATGTGCTTAGAGTTGATAAAATCCATTGCAATCCGTTTTTTTCCTCGAGGAAAAATTGTTCTGAATCGAAATAGATCGATATCTGATTTGATGAACTTTATTTTTAACGGGATCGAAGATCTCAACGAATTCTATATAGTGAATTGTTTATACTCCCTCGGTCTAGATTTAATAGTCTTTTTTTGGAGTTCTTGTCATTTTTTAATCGATTATATCTTTCAATTTATAATATTTTACGTGATTTTGAAAACATTATATTATAGAACTAATCGAGATTTATCAAACAAGATTCATATTCGATATGAAATTCATTACGAATTCATAGATATAACCCATTTTTTAGCAGGTTAGAATAGAATTAGGAACAATTAAATCCGGACAGAGGGCATCGTAACATTATCGTATACGAGTCCCAAAATGGGCAAACTGCACCATGCGTTCAGTTATCCCAACTGCCGGGAAGGCCGCTACCTTTTTCTAATGAAACACGTTTTAGCCGCGGAAAATATACTCCTACCGCTACCGACAGAGATTTCGTGATGGGTAAATTATACTGATCTTCCCTGAGGTTTCTGGTGATCACAGTAACAACCCAAAGGTTACCCCCTTAAACTTTATTACTATGTCTCTTTGGTTCTGGTAGATCTACCTGGAGCATTTTACCTTTGCTTTAGAGCGACTCTAAAATGAGTTCTATTGAAGACTACCAACAAGAAAATAAGCTATAATACATGTTTGTTAACTTAGAAGGTTCAGGTTAGTTTACGTGCAACTCAACTAATTCTTGGGCTATGACGGCTCTTAAAAAAAAAAACTACTAGTAATTTCTAAGAATTCAATTTTCACGATCCACTAGCCGGGAGTCCAATTAAAGCCGTGGTAAAATTCTCTGAGAACTCCATAAGAGTTGATAACATATAAGAGGTTTTTAATAAGAACATTTAGGAGAAAGCAAAACCTTAATCTCAAGTTTTATCCATCGGCAAACCCCTTGGGTAATGATGATGAAAGAGATTTTGACCTTCTTGAAAGATTTGTTTTGATTCAAAAGATTATTCCATGCCGCTTCCTTATCTTGGAAAAGATTTTGACCCCGTTGAGAGATCTGTTTGGTATTCCTAAAATGGCTCAGCAATATGCTTGCTCTGTACTTTTGGTTCTTCGGAGCAAATTTTCTCAAAACTCTTGGGCACATTCTCTGATAAATTTTCTCTCTCTTTCAACTCATTACTCTGAAAAACCTCTCTCAAAATCCAAACTGAACTGGGAGCATTTTTTTAACTTTTCAAAGAGGATAATAGAGAGAGGGTGGAGAGAAGTGAAAGGGCAAACCACGTAGTACTTAGGTAATAAGATCCTGATTCCAACCCCACAGATTCATTCAATAATCAAGCCTAAAAACTTAAACCCTCGATATTACATAAGCAAACCATTTTTATCAATACTACAACTAATCCAACATGTCACTTGAATTTGAACTGCAGTTATTGTAATAAAAATGACAAATTACAGCACCTTTGACACTTTATCAAGTAACTAACATGCAAAAAAGAGCAGGAGGGGATCCCTACAAATCTTTGAATCAATTGAAGAAAATCACACAAAATTCACCAGAAACGAGCCAATTCCGAATGGGTTGTGTAAACCAACGAGGCCAAAGCAGTTGAGGAAATTTCGTCATAGCCTAATCCCACTGTATTTCCCTGTGGAAGGTCCATTCCGATGGATTTATAGTCGTTTTCCCGTCGGAAGCAACAAGGTCATAAGGTGAATTTTCCCCGTATTCTGTGGGCATGGACTTCCAATGAAAACATGGCTCCCACTCTGCTTCCTTGAGCACCTTGAGTATCTCCTCCGCAACTACTTTGCTCCCCTCAGCAGATAAATGCACCCCGTCCCTGGAGAGGAAGCAAAAATCAATGGGAAAATGACAAACAAATCTCACACACAAATGATGATAGTAGTTTCCGTCATTTGGCAGCTTTTAGGCTGTGTTCGATAGCGGATTTATGGTACTATTTCTGGAGGTAAAAGCAAAAGTACCCCACACATCCCTCCATAAAACTCAACCAAAAATGACCCTAACAAGTCTATTGTTCTAACTTCTAACCAGTGGCAGTGTCATGTGTATCACCTACTATGTAGAAGATGGTCACAATTCAGACCGATAGAAGAGTGATCAACTAGAGTTGCACCGTGATTTCACCTTTTATCTCTCACTTGAAGAAGATGAATAATAAATCTAAGAATTTTCTCACAATTGGCTCACAAACTATTGTTTTCCCACAATAGTTTCTGTTATTGTTCCACGCATTCAGCATCTCAATCTGCGTATACTTGTCAAGATAACTGTCCTGGAATGACAGACAGTCTAAACATTTGACAAGTTGAGTACCAGTAAAAGATGTGATTGTAATATCAAAAATGTGGTTGCACTATGCAAATGAGTCATAACGTTGGCTGTAACTGCAGCTAGAAGTTTTATTGGGGAGAAAAGTATCCAATTTTGTCCTTGATTACAAGAACAAAGTGAGAATTCAAACCATGTATATGTCATGCATAATTGAGAATACTCTTGCTACATAAAACACGGCGAGAAATGACTTGCAACCATTTCAAAGCCTTTCATCTTTAGCACAGCTTTGTGAAAGCTGATCTCGGTATGCATAGAAAAAGCACAGGCAAGACTTACAAATCTGTAATGAGATTTCAGCATTTCTGGGTGCTGTCCATGTTATTACTTCAGATTGCTTACACCATCGAAGTAGTCATCTTTCACTTTTCCAATTTGAATATGTAACAATGTACTCTCTCTTACAAGTTACAAATTTGAAATGATAAAAGATTGTGGAAGTTGCAGTACAATGTAAGAAACTTTCAGGCATTCTTGTAAACCTCAGTAAGCAGTTTATATGTCATTGGGTGAATTTGACGCTTGAGGTCTAAGCACTGTATAAGAAAATCAAAATATGCATAACAAACTTACGTAAAGCAAGCAGTCAACCAATCATCTCGTCTCTGCATTGCAGTCCAAAGATCAACCACCTTCAGGCCCATCTCCTCGCACAACTCTACACAAGCTTCTGAGTAACTTCGGCATAACTCATTTGTCCGGACTAGCTCGCTAAAGTATTTACTATTTTCAAGATAACACTAAATTAGAAGATAATCCCAGAAGGGGACCAAAGAAGCAATTCGGATATGCATTTGAGCACCTTGTGTTTTCCCGAACTTTGGCCTCGTTGACTGGTGGACAGCTGAGAAAAATAATGCGTGTTGTGTCTGAAAGGCTCTGATGTTCAGATAGAGGGTTAGCATGTACATCAAACATAACCTTCAAATAGAAAAGGACCAGCCAAATTGTTTAAGGGCTGTGAAAACTCAAGCAAGTCATGATTATGAAATCCCTTTGGGTTCTACCATACAAGGAAACATTATCAAGCAGGTACCTTGATATGAAGTGCAATCTTTCTCATGTTTTCTTTGTATTCAGGAAGTGGAACATGTGGGCCCAGGCCAGATGAGTGAGGTCCCATTGAATCATTGCCACCGAAGTAGATGATCACCAGAGAAGGCTGAGAAGCTGCATCCTACAATCAAAGAAACACAATGCCGTATCAGAGCCAACTATTTAAGGGTGGTCAATAACTATCCAATTGACGAAACAGGTACCAATCAAGTGAAGCAAATCATCGTCACATTTCAATACCAAGTACACAGAGCGTTGTGACGGTGTAATCTAACTTACCAAGTTTTACAGCATTTACCAAATCAACGCAAATTCTGCAGTTCGTATAAATTCTCAGGTCTAAACCCTGGAGGAATTTCATTTCAATACCGAATATACTAAGCATATGTAACAGTGTAACCTAATTTTCCAAGTTTTGTAGGATATATTATCACTAAAGCATTTAGCAAACCATTGCAAATTCAGCTATGTATAAATTTTCTCATGTCTGAACCTCGAAGGAATTTCTGGAGAAGAGGTGCATCATAAGATAAATAAAAACAAGACAAATATGCACATATACGTTGTCGCTACCTAAACGAACTGAGGCATGAAAAATCCGATACTAAATCCGTTTTTAGTCCTTAAAAGCAAGCAACACCACCATACCGCACTCCCTACGTGGCACTTGTCAAGTTTCAAATGCAAAACTGTATCCAAAAGCACGATTTTATTGCCAGATGAAAGATATATATAAATACCTTTGGAAAGACTTCATTGAGAACCTGCAGTGCACGTCGTGAATTCCAGCCATAGTATCCTCGCAACACTATGTCTGCCTATACCATAAGGAAAGACAATGTGCAACAAGAATGAAGACAAAACACAGAAGAACACAATGCGGCATAAGACTGAAGAGAAAACTCAGAAGAACAGCAACATAATCCAAAGGAATGACAATGTGGCGTTAGAATGAAGAGCAAACACAGAAGAACAGCAACATAATCTACCACTGCATTGATCAGGAATAATTACGAGAATGACATGGAACAATCCATGTTAAGTGCGCAAGGACGAGACATTCAATTTCCCTTTAGTTTCAGACACAAGTAGTAATACGCATAGTCAAAAATAACATTGAGAACTGCAAATGGCTCACTCAAGAGAGTATTATAATTCCGGATCATTTTTTCCCCCCTTTTATGGATAAGCGGATCATTTTGTTTGTTGTGATGTGTTTGGTCTTTTTCATCTGAATCAAGCATTACAGCTGCGTTGAACACCGAACAAAGCCGGCCTTGACTAAAGCTCGAGGCACAATTTAGGGGCCCCATACCTCAGTAGCTCTTATAAGAGCATCTCCAATCCAATACTCTATTTGAGAGTATCAAAATAGTCTATTTTATTCAAAAAGTGATTTTAGAGGAAATCACTATTCATATTTACTCCGACCACAAATCTTCTATTTATTCATAAAGTGATTTTAGAGAAGATCCTCCGTATTTTCTCCCATCCTCTAAATATGGAGGATCAAAATCCCATCCTCTCAAATAGAGGAGGCTTGAGAGGATGGGTTGGAGAAGTTCTATACTCTCAAATGGAGGAATAGAGCATGGGTTGGAGATGCTCTAATACTTCAACAAAAAAGGCCACATCTTCGGTCTTCGTTTTAGACCCCTGTTTGACCTAGTCGATCAATATTGTCTAATTTGCTAAATTATGGTGTAAACAGCCCCGAAAAGTCCGGGCTGGCTAAATCATAACAATAACCCACGCCCCAGTAACGTAATTCAGAACAAATGTGACACAAATAAGGATCAATCAATCTACCTCCACACCAAAATTAACTCCAACACTTGAATTCTCCTAATCTCCGAAGATCAAAAAGAAAAAAAAAAAAAGAATAACCGAGAGAGAGTGAGTGAGGATAGTTACTTTGCGAGAGTAAACGTCAGCGAGAATGGCACCCCAACCGCCATTGCTGAAACTGAGCTGAACGATCGACGATCCGAATAGAACGAACTGAGGCCTTTTCGGTCCGACCATGTCTCGTCTCTCACAAAAAAGAAAAAATCACCACTGGTAGCAGCAGCAGGTGCGTGTATGTATACTGTGGGAGAGAGAGAGGGTAGTACCACAAGTAGCTTGGGTGTATTAAATGGTACAGTACCGTAGCCAACAACAAAAAGCCTCCATCGCCAACTGTCTCAAAAAGCTCCGATATTAATGCGGACACTGACTCGATCAATTCCGGAGAGAGAGAGAGAGAGAGAGGTTGGAGTATAACGGTCCCTCGAAATAGAGAGAGAGAGAGAGGTTGGAGCATAACGGTCCCTCGAAATTGCCGGTTTCTGTAATGTCCGTCCAGAATAGCCCTCAAAAGGTCGAAAATCTCAAAAGAATCCGCTCTTGGGCAGAGACTAGGAGAGATTTTTCGGTGCAGGGTGCGTATATCTAATTTGGTATCCGTTTGGCATATTCAGATCGTTTAATACACTTTTGAACAATTCGGAATAAAATCATTTATCTTCTCTCACCCCAACACTTTCTTTTTTTTTCTCTCTCCAAATCCGATCCGTCTAAAAACGTAATGAACGGCTTGGATGCACCGAGTGGGCACCACGTGATACCCACCCTGCATTGAAAAATTTCCCAGAGTAGAGAGAGAAACTTTAACTATATGATGAAACAGGGATAGGAGGGGTGGTGGTGTCCCCCTCCGGTCCGTTTTCAATTTTTTCGGTCATTTCTCAAGCATACTTTGATGATTGGCTCTGTTCATTTGTAGAGCTCAGTGAAAACATTAATCTTGCAAAAATCATGTTTGTTAGATTAGACTTTAATAGACGCATGATCGGCAAACGTGAAAATTGAAAGAAAAACAAAAATTGGGTTCCGATTTAATGTGTTTTTGGATCCAGTTTTTGTTTTTCTTCAATTTTCACATGTGGCGATCATGTATCTAATAAAATCGGATGAACATGGTTATTTGCAAGATTAATATTCTCACTGATCTCTACAAAATGAATAGAGCCGATCATCAAATTGTGCTCGAAAAATGGCCAGAAATTTGAAAACGGAAAGGAGGGAAACACCACCACCCCTCCTATCCTAGTTTCATATAAAAGTTTCTCGAGAGGAATTAGGTGAGGGAGGGCATACCTGAGAGGGTGAAAGGATGTTTGTTTTCTCATTGCAGTAACTGACGTGGCATTGGGTTTGTCGATGTCCGTAAATCTTTGGTTTATGGAACAGCCGTGAATAAATTTATCTAATTAAAAACAATTGTGGTGCACAATCACTAAAGCTGTATGACATGGAACAATCTTTGATTAGGAGAATTCAAGCTGCACAATATTTGGTTTATAGAAGAGCCGTAAATAAGTTTATCGATTTTGGAAAATGATTTTAGCACTTCCTTTTTATTCATTAGCACTCTTTTCTTTTCTTTTTTTGTCTTTATTAACGGGGAATAATTACGAGAATGACATGGAACAATCCATGTTAAGTGCGCAACGACGAGACATTCAATTTCCCTTTAGTTTCAGACACAAGTAGTAATACGCATAGTCAAAAATAACATTGAGAACAACAAATGGCTCACTCAAGAGAGAATTACAATTCCGGATCATTTTTTTTTTCCCTTTTTGGATAAGCAGATCATTTTGTTTGTTGTGAGGCGTTTGGTCCTTTTTATGTGAATCAAGCATTACAGCTGCATTGAACACCGAACAAAGCAGGCTTTGAGCTAAAGATTGTGGCACGATTTAGGGGCCCCATACCTCAGTACCTCATATAATACTTCAACAAAAAAGGCCACAACTTTAGTCTTCGTTTTAGGCCCCCGAAAAGTCCGAATTGGCTTTGCGATTATGGAAACAAATTTCGGCATTCAAAACCTAGCTAAATCATAACAATAAACCACGCCCCAGTAACGTAATTCAGAACAAATGTGACACAAATAAGGATCAATCAATCTACACTCCACACCAAAATTAACTCCAACACTTGAATTCTCCTAATCTCCGAAGATCAAAAAGATAAAAAGGAAAGAAAAAAAACGAGAGAGAGTGAGTGAGGATAGTTACTTTGCGAGAGTAAACGTCAGCGAGAATGGCACCCCAACCGCCGTTGCTGAAACTGAGCTGAACGATCGACGATCCGAACAGAACGAACTGAGGCCTTTTCGGTCCCACCATTTCTCTTGTCTCTCACAAAAAAGAAAAAATCACCACTGGTAGGAGCAGCAGGTGCGTGTATGTATACTGCCTCGCTTGATTGTTGGCTGTGGGAGAGAGAGAGGGTCGTACAACAAGTAGGTTCGTTGTTAAACGAGGGTTGGTAGATGTGTGGGGGGGTTGTATTAAATGGTACAGAACCGTGGCCAACAAAAAGCCTCCATCTCCAACTGCCTCAAAAAGCTCAGATATTAATGCGGAGAGTGACTTGATCAATTCCGGAGAGAGAGAGGGGTTGGAGCATAACGGTCCTTCGAAATTGCCGTTTTCTGTACTGTCCGTCCAGAATTAGCCCTCAAAAGGTAGAAATTTTCAAAAGAATCTGCTTATGGGTGGAGACTAGGAGAGATTTTACGGTACCGGATGAGTATATACAACGTGATACTTGCTCAACATATCGGTTAAAAAGCTCCGATATTAATGCGGAGACTGACTCGATCAATTCTGGAGAGAGAGAGAGTGGTTGGAGCATAACGGTCCCCCGAAATTGCCGTTTTCTGTATTGTCCGTCCAGAATAGCCCTCAAAAGTGGAAAATCTCAAAAGAATCTGCTTATGGGCGGAGACTGGGAGAGATTTTTCGGTGCCGGATGTGTATATCCAACATGTTATTCACTTGACATATTTAGGCCGTTTAATATATTTTTGAACGGTTCGGATTGAAATTTTCTCTCTTCTCTCACCCAAACACTTTCTTTCTTTTTTGTCTCTCCTAATTCGAGCCGTTCAAAAACGCAATGGATGGCTCGAATGCACCGAGCTAGCACCACGTGATAGTTGATACCCACCGGGCACCAAAAAAATTTCTAGAGAGTAGAGAGAGAAACTTTTACTATATGATGAAACAAGGATAGGAGGGGTGGTGACTGGTGGTGTCCCCCTCCGATCCCGTTTTCAATTTTTTCGGTCATTTCTCGAGCACACTTTGATGATTGGCTCCGTTCATTTTGTAGAGCTCAGGGAGAACGTTAATCTTGCAAAAATCATGTTCATTAGATCAGACTTTAATAGATACATGATCGACACACGTGAAAATTAAAGAAAAACAAATATTGGATTCCGATTTAATGTGTTTCTGGATCCAGTTTTTGTTTTTCTTCAATTTTCGCGCGTGGCGATCATTTATCTAATAAAATCCGATGAACATGATTATTCACAAGATTAATGTTTTCGCCGATGTCACGACCCTGAACCGCCCCTTGAGGTCTTAATCATAACAAATGCCAGTAATTTCTCACTAAGGCCAAATCTCAAATCAAATATCACCTAAATAAGTGATAATCAAAAGGGACTAAAATTTAACAGCGGAAGCAAAAGCCAGCTTTTATTGATAACAAACCAAAGTTTTACATATGTTTTACAAACCAAAAGTAAGCCTATCAGAACTGTACTTACTTACAAACTACAAACTCAAAAGCTAACAAACCATGTACAAAGTTAAGTGTCCACAAACATAATTTCCTCTATACAAGTTTCCAAAAAGAAATATGACACATCCCAAAAGTAAAACACCACGCCACCCTACGCGTCGCTTCCTGAAAGGTGGAAAAGAAAATGCATAAGCCAAAGCTCGTGTGAATGATTAATACATAACTCACATGCCTTCCATGGACAATGCAAAATAATTTGATAGAATTTCAAAACAAGAACTCAAATCCATAGGCCAAATATAATGCACATTCCGCTATTCAAAATTCAAAAGCTACCAGGCGTCCCCGGTAGTGGATAAGCCAGACGTCTACGCATTATCCCAAAACACACACCAACCTCAAACACCCTTGCTAGCCATTAAGCCGTCCCCTAGCAAGACCAGACGTTGGGAATGCCATTAAATAGATTTGCAAATATTTCACAAATAGGTCCACCTTCCATTGCTATTCCATGGAATACACAATTCATAAAATTTGTTCAAATAAATTCGTTAAAGAAAACAAGTTCAAAATCATGTAATTTAAGTATTAAATCACTCGCCTCGTATCCACGTGCCACCCGAACCTCCTAAAATAATTAGGCAATGGAAACACAATTAGAAACTGTTAAACATGCATAAATATAACTTAAATGAGGTCCTAAACACATTTGAGAACAATTGAAGAAGTTAGATACCTAGCCTAGTGAAAACAGTTGTAGTTCTAACTTCAACTTAAAATCTGTCTTTGCACATGAATAACTAAGACACAATCTTCATGCATTTTTTTAGGTCTATGAGTCTAGTTTCAAAATCAGAAATCGGATCGCAATTTCATCACCCGAGCTGAAAAATATGACCGTTTCCGTAAAGTACGACGATGCTGTCAGCACTGCAGATACCAGAACAGCAGGTCTGTTAATGAATTTTATCTCCTTCCACATTTTGAGTTAGGTTCTGAAAATTTTACACAGTAAAGTAGACACATACAGGTATCTTCAATAAAAATATCAAAAAATATTAAGGTCGAGAAGTTGGTGAGAAAAATTCCTCAAGAACAAGGCAGATTCAATTCTGCAGATTTTCCAGAAAAATTCATCTTATTCCTCCTTCAATTTTCAACCCTAAAACCCTTCAATGCACATCAAAACCAACTCTAGAACTTCACAAAACATACTTAAACACGTAGATATAGTAGAGCTATTCTAAAAACATCAAATTCATGGATCAAAGTAAGATCTAAACATGAAATTCAAGAGATTCAATTAGGGTTCTTGAGCTTCTTCAGGAGTTCTACCTAATTCAACTTGTGATTAAACTAAGACCCATAAAATTCATCACTTAGACATGGAATTCAAATACCCTAACATGTGATCAAGGAGGAGAAGCATAAATTATCAAGTCAAGTCTTCAATTCAAAGCCAATAGGTTTTTCCCTAATTTTCCCCTTCTTCTTCTCTTCACCGCTTCTCTCTCTCTCTCTCTCTCTCTCTCTCTCTCTCTCTCTCTCTCTACGTTAAAGATAGTTACAATGTAGGAACAACGTAGAAGTTTTAGAACCTTTCGCCTCTTTTGTTTTATCAAACTTCAAGAAAGATTATCATGTGTGTGTGGGTACATGGCCTATCATGTGCCCTATTCATTTAACAAGTAAAATAGACTCCTAACTCACATAATTGACTCAAAACATAGCACATAATCAAACTCTAATTATAAGATCAGGGGTAGTACAGCCGATCTCTACAAAATGAATGGAGCCGATTATCAAAGTGTGCTCGGAAAATGACTTAAAATTTAAAAACGGAAAGGAGGGAAACACCACCACCCCTCCTATCCCAATTTCATATAGAAGTTTCTTGAGAGGAATTAGGTGAGGGAGGGCATACCTGGGAGGGTGAAAGGATGTTTGTTTTCTCCTCGCAGTAACTTGAGGTCAAAAATTCATTCAAACACAGCATAAAGCTGCATGTAAGCAATGAGGTCAAACTGGGAACCAATGTAATCTTCCACTAGATTGTGATGTAAGTTCATCGTATTGATGGGAGGAAGCAAGTGACGGTTCAAAATCAAGTTATTGGATTCAGGGGGAATTTGATATTGATTGCCCAGGACGCGTGCATGTCCAAGCGTCACACAAATATTTGTCCGAATAATTGAGATTCCGTTCTCTTATAATTTTTACAGTATTTTTTAAGTATTTATTTTTTCATTTTAGGAGACAAATTGTTCTTTTATAATACATCACTTTTAATTCAACAAATAAGTACTCTTAGCGAAACGGGGCCTGAGTCTTGTAGCCCGCAAAAAGGTTGCACCCCTTGAATAAGTGTGGTGCACATTAATGACACGAATTTTGGATCAGCAATGTGGCCAAATTGAGAATCATCATGTGATCTTCTACTAGATTGTGCTAGTAACTTCTAAAGTCACGTGGATGAGAAGAAGAAAGTGAATGATGTTAAGATCGAATAGTAGGAGTGGTATTGATCCCAAAAAATGCCCGTTGGGTGGAGGACGCTTGGGGATGGTGTTGTGCACATACCGTGTTGTACACATTCGGACTGTCCGTTTCGGCAATTAATAGTCAGGATTATCAAAACGTTTGGGTGGTTGAGATTACGCACAGTACCAAGCAATCCAGACCATTGATTACCGAAACGAACGATCCAGATGTGCATAGCATCATCCCCCCAGTCCCGTCCCATCCTGTTACACCCAAAAAGATTTGCACATGATGATTTTCGCAAGCGACTGCAGGCATTTTCCATACAATGCAAAGTAAGGTCAAGTTCCTTACACAGTAGATGTCCCCAAAATATGGTGATTTTTTCTTCTTGGTAAAAACTATAAAAAGGATGAGAAATATACAGACGTCAAAGAGTGAAAATTCAATTCGATTTTGGAAAATAATTTTAGCACTTCTTTTTTATTCATTGGCACTCTTTTTTTTTTCCTTTATATTAACGGGGAGTGTTAAAATCATTATCTTTCAATCATTACCCCAGGATTTGGCCAAATGGTATTGACCTGGGATTCAAGGGTTCGCTCCCTCCAAGGTCTTAAGTTCAATTCTCATTGTCAGCAACTCTTCAGGACTACCTTAGCCAAAAACATATGCGTATGGAACGATTGTAAGAGAGGCCATAAGGATTAATTCGAAGTGCGCACAAGTTGATTTGGGACACCTTGCATTATAAAAAAAGAAAAAGTAATTGTACGCTTGCTCACTTCAAAAGACTTTCTTCACTTAACTTTCTTTGCTCTTTCTACTCCGTATTTTTTTAATGTCGGGAAGCTCAGCAATAGGTTAGGGTGTGATGTTGCTGTGCATGGTGCTATATACATCTGGACCGTCCCGTTCGGCAATCAATGGCAGGAGTGTCGAGACAGTTGGACAGTTGAGATTACGCACAACACTGAGCAATCCGGATTACTGATTATCGAGATGGATGATCCAGATGTGCACAACACATTTTGAAAGATGAAAGTCAAACTCAAAGTCAAAATATGGGTAAGATTTCATTATTTACCGATCTTACGGTTTCAAACTTTCAATATCACTCTTAATCCACTATATATATTTGAATAGAAGCCGTGTGAGAAAAGTCTTGGGTGGATTAACCATCCAAATTGGTAGGTGCAACATCTAAAACATCAAGTCGTTAAAGCTTAGTCACATAATCCTTCGAAATATCATGCGTTCGCGCTTTCAATCCTCGTTTTTGTAAATTTTAGTAATCTATAAGACGGGTTTCAAAAACATTTTCACGCTCGCGCTCTCGCATCCGCAGCTGAATGCGAATTGTAGTAGTATGACTTACCCTTAAAACTATTGAAAACGTGAGGATACCACTTATTCTTAATTAATTCATGTGATTTGGATGGTTAGTCAACATAGACAACTCCCAACAACACAATGAGGGATAACTTGTGCTGACATAGTTGAAAATACTTGAGCTCGCTTATTTTTATTTTATTTTATTTTTGAACGGCGAAATCAATACTATTATACTTGAGCTCGCTATCAAAGACAAAGAAAATGTACTCAATTTTTTACTGGTCACCTTGCATCTTTACCATACCACTATTTTGGCTTTGTGCCAAACTTATTGGATTCATTGAAATTGAAAATTTTTAAATGGTCCCCAAATGTACAAAGTTTGGTGAAATATATTGACTCAATTTTCGCAATATTGTTTGCTTTGATCCGCCAATCATATATTCTAATACGCCCATGTATATTACAGGATTTGATCAAGTTTTTATTTATGGCAAAAATATGCATGTTTACTCTCCTACATATTGGCATACAAGTCAGTGCATCATAGTACACAGGCAAAACAAAATTTATTTTTCACACGTAAAAAACAGTGTACGTAGTTTTACTACCTATATGAACCAAACTGTTTTTTGGACTCGAACTATAACACTTGACTCCTAAACGCACATGTTACGTACTATCGGCCAAAGTCGTAGCATAGAAAAAACTCAAAAAGAACATGATAGTTGTGTTGTCATGCATGGAACTCCAAAGTAAGAATGTAAATGATTAGGTTGGGTTAGTGTTTAGAGTCAATCTCTCAATTTTTCACAAGGACAAACAGTCAACACAGGCCAAAACGAAGAATGACCGATTGGTGATGTTATTTTTATATACTCCTAATTGAATAAAATCATGGGTAATGAGAAAAAAGAATTAAAATGTGCCTAGAAAACGTAAAGATATACTATAAACTAGTCTAAACCTAAGAATATGGTTAAAAAAAAAAAAAAAAAGGTGTTGTTCCATTAAGAACTTTTAGACTTTTTGGACTTTTTTGGTTTGTTCTTATTCAATTTATTTTTTTCGCGTTTATTAGTTTTGTACCACACTTTTTTGCTTTTCTGATTCATATTGTCAAAACGAATCAAAAAAGTAAAAAATTGTTACTTTTACCCAAATATTTTGGGTAATAACAACTTTTCAGCCAAAAAAAAAAGTCCGACTTAAAATTGGTTATTTTCAAAAATATTTAGGTAAGAGCAAAAAAAAAAAAAACTTTTCCGATAAAGGCTAAGGATCTCAACCCAGTTGATCTGTTTGGATTGAGTCGTGATCCGATCCGGCCAGAGGCGGCTCCAACGTCCAAACATATAGGAGTATAAATATACTATAAGAAAATGATGGCTGTGTTTTGATAATTAATGCCAAACGCCAGCTTTCGCCCAGAAGCTTCAAAGCCCATTTAAGAGTTTTGACTTGAAGAAATGAAAATTGAGAAAAAGGCTGCTAAGCAACTGGTACATACATGTGATGTAAAGCAACAACAAGATGAAGATTTCTGGAACCTTGTCAAATACTACTAAAATTCGTGCCATACGCAAAGGCTTACGTATGTGGTGGGCATTGTGGACAGTACTGAAATTAATTCCTTTAATTGGTGCATTTCTTGCGCTATACTGTATGTAGAATCTTACTACAAAATACAATGACAAAAGCAATGACCTATGACCAAATAGTTATCCTATTATGCGTTAACATATAAAATTGTTTATATCGTGAGAGTCAACGTCAACCGGATAACCTTAGCCACATAATCCTTCAAAATATGTCCTCTCCTTCACTCAATTTTCACAGCGCGCTCACGTTCTCAATTCTTGTTATTGCGAATTGTAGGGGGTGTTTCCGGTAGTCAATAACTTAAGGATCACTTCTTGTTGTTGAAAAACGTGCCAAGTTGTTTCCACTCATTGTTGAAAAATGTCAAGTTTGTTGAGAGAGAGTATGTTGGAAAAACGTCAAGTTGTTTCCACTAACCTATAAGTGGTCGAAGAGATGCAAAATTTGTTGCTTAGTATGAACAACAAGCTAAAATATCATAACTTGTTGCCCAAAATTGTTAGTGGAAACATGGCCTTAATAGCTTGGCGCGTATTTCAACGACGCTTTCACATTCGCGCTCTTACTGAATCACCCATGCAAACGCGAATTATGTGACTTAGCCTCGAAGTTGCAATGTTTTGAAGCAACTTGGATTTTCATTATAATGTTGCCTTGGAAGTATCCTTCTTCTCTGTGCCGTTACAGTTTGGTTTTAATTTGAAATTTCGAAGAAACAATTGATAAAATAAGTAGTTGACTTCGTGTACAGAAATTAATCATAGACACCTGATAAGAGCGCTGACCTATGACTCCGCTTGCATTTGAGGGTACAAATCATAGTTATTGATATCGTTCCATACCGGTTGGTACGTACCGTTTTGACGAAGAACCGGTATCTTAACCCTCCAATTTCGTTCCGGTCCCAATACCGGTAGGTACCGGACTTTTCGGGAAATACCGGCTTGTATCGGGATACCGGAAATTCCGGCCGAAATTTTGCAGAGTGTATTTTTTTTTTTTTACGTTACGTTATTCTTTTCTGGTCCCAAAAAAAAAAATGTTACAGGATTTTTTTCCTAAAAAAATAAAAAAAATGTTTTTCAAAATTTTAGCAAAACATGGCTTAACCATAGTACGTGCGCGAGGCTCAGATCCCAAATTTGCACCCCCCCTGCGCACGAATAACTCGTGACACACACCCGGTTAATTGGGTTCCGAATCAATTCGACCACGGCACATTTTTTCAAGCGCACAAGACCTCTCATTGGGTCCTCATTCACAAGTTTACTAGTGTGCAAAGTCATTTAAAGTGGAAAAGAGTTTTGTAACTAAGCAATGTGAGACTAGAGATATTTTATGATGAATTGTATGATATGGGAGATTTTTTTGAATTATAATTATATATAATTATTATATATATTGTAGTTGCGGTAAATCCGAAACGGTATCCGGTACCTGATCGGTACCGGTACGTACCATACCAATAGGAAAACCGATACCCTGTCCGAAACGGTATTCAGAACTATGGTACGAATTAAAATCATTCCACATGCAACTGGATCCTAACTCCGACCGAAGGGAGGTGCAGTCCCTTAAGCTTTCCCGGCCGAGCAGAGCCTATTTCGGTCTCGCTCTAATGATCGGAAACGTTTACTTCGTAAAGCTCATCGAGTAGAATAACTATGCAGAAAATCAACTCAATCGAATATTATTAAGTGCCTAATCGAAACATTTTAGGACCGAAATGTTATGTGATGTTTGTCTACAAGATGGGCTTAAATTAAACGAACCATCTTTTTTCCAAAATAAAGAATACAATTTTCTCTTTGAATATTATAACTTAATTCACTTCTTTCAACATTAGATAGAAATAAACTGGAGCCACAATTATCACATAATATCGTGATTTTTACGAATTAGACTCAACCATGCACTAGCTTCTCGACTTCAGGTCAGCACTATGGGTTGTTAGAGTAATTGTCCCACATTGTTCGACTATGAAATGAGAGATCGCTTAATAACATTTGAGATTTTTTCATTCATTACCAATTGATTTTGACAATTAAATATAAAGCGAAGCCACAATTTTCGCAAAATATTTTGATTTTTCCGTACGGATTAGAGTCAATCACTAGCTTCTAGATTTCAGGCAACCAAATTGATTGGACTGTAGGGCCCATGCAATAGCAATTAAGAATCCTTTACCCTTTCCTCTTCTAGGTGCAATATTTATTTTAGCCTCTATGGTACTCAAATTTGAAAGCGTCTTCTGCCCAAAATTATTGATAGCTTTGAAAATATTGGCCTTGCGACTCTTTCTTCGAACTTTCAATCTCTAGTCCTAGTATGAAAGCACTGGTTTCTTACATCTCTTGGGTCAGAAGGTTCTCTAACTTCGGAAATGTATTACCAGAATAGAGCACTCATAATTGAGGTCAATTCCTCCGAGGAACGCCATCGTGGTGGTAGATGAAATGTCAAAACTGCTCGACTTTAGTATTAGTCTTTTCTCGCGCAGTTATAGGGCCGAACCAACTCTCGGTAGTAGCCTTTCGAACCATGGTGCTGTGTCCGTGTGATAGAGTTTTGATCCGCTCGTGTCTTGATGGATGATTGATCCCTTTTGCGATCTGCTATGGATCTAGAGACTTTATGGCCACACTCAAGGAAATAGCTACGCTTGTCGCCTCCTCCTCCTCCACCTTTATTACATAACGAAAAGTTCCTCTAAGTGTGACTCCCATGATTGTCAAACTTGGTGTTGCTGCCAAAATTTGGCACCAAATTTCACATCCATGAATCTCTTATGGCCTGTGCCAAAATTTCACAAATGGCTAAAGCCATTCTTGGCACATGATCACCAACACCGAAACACTTTCCATCAATCCACCGCCAAAACTTCGCCGGAAGATGGCCAAACCTCACCGGAATCGGGGTCGCTGGAAATTGTTTGGTTCTAAAATAGAATTACCAACCAGAGAGGCAGTGCCAAAACTTGACAGGGAAAACACTTTTGGATGCCAAATTTTGGCAATGGCTGCATCCACCTTGAAACCACTATTGGATTTTTATTCTTGTAAATTTCTCATTATTTTACTGCATTAAACTAGCTGTATAGAATCTCGTTGCAATTCGAATATTGGTGCCGGTTAGGATAATATATATCACCACCAAATTCTTTCACGCTTAAACTAAGAATATATAATAAGATATTATGTAAATACTCCTTCAAAATAAAAGTAACATTGTATATAACGGTACTATACCCAGACCCAAAATTTGCTAGTAAATGTTCCCAACTCCGTTCCAAAAAGATTGTCCGATACACAAAACGAGAACTTAAAAATAATGCATTTTTGTAAGGAAAATATAATTTTTTGCTAGTTACTAGATATCAATTTTATTTTTATTTTTATAAAAGTACATAATATTTTAATTCTCATTTTGCAGACTAGACAATCTATTTGGAGCAAAGGAATTCTATAAATAAAAACTAGAGATTCTATAAAAAGGACAAAATTTTGCATGTGATCACATGGCCCTAATCAGTCTGCTCCACCAAAATCGGTTTGATTACAAAGAAAATTGAAATGACAAGACATTATCTAAACATTTGAATCACCTAACCGTTGAGGGAGTATATATTTATGGTCACGCCAGAAAAATTCAAATTTTGTCTCATGGTCCCTGCCCTTCTGGAATCATATGGTGCATGATCATTTGCAACAGATCAGCAATATAAAGGGGAAATAATGCAAAATGATGAGAAAGTCTCGTCAATATGACCCGTTATTTCGAAATCGTCACTGCACTCAGCGGGTGTTTGGGAGTTAATTATTTTTAATTTACTCAGCGGGTGTTTGGGAGTTAATTATTTTTAATTTCTCGATTAATTGATAGATTTTATAATTTTAGATTGTTGGGAAAATAAAAGGATTTCGATAATAACATGCAAATAATATACTTGTAGACAATGCATTTCGGCATAATCTGTTTCAGAATTGGCTCCCAAACACTGAAAAAAGAAGAGAAAATGGAAAATGAAATAAGGGGCAGGCAAGCACCCGGCCCCTTAGCCGATTACAATCACAGCAAAATAGTGATCGTATCCAGTCGTAGTTGTCAAAATTATTTTTGTGGAACGCCATTTAGAAACGATATCTTTAAAGAACTGTCATTCTTATTTTCATCTCTTATTCATTTTTTATGCAAACGATTTTGAAAAAAGTGCGAAAATTCTGGTATGCCTGAAATATAACTTTTCCAAAACAAAACTTCTAAAAATAAAATGTGGTCGGTTGTGTTTTCGAAAACGAGTTTTTGAGATGGAAAAGCCATATATATACGGTTTCGTATTCTTTTTTGTTTCTTAGTCATCATCATTTAAATTTTTTTATCACTCTTCTATACATTTTGGGTACATCTAATCTAAAAACAATAAAAAAGATGACATAATTATAATTTCATAAAATATAATTGTTAAGAAAATTAGGTGAGGGTTTTCCTTAGCAACATTGGCTTTGACCAATATACAATACATCCAATCCAATACCCAACTGTCAATTGCCCACTAGAATCTTGATTTATCTTATAGAGATTAAAATAAACATCTGTTGATTCTCGTTTTAAGAAGTTGATTAGGTATTGCCGTTACCACACGAGAGAGAGAGACAGAGAGAAGAGGTAGGGGGCTAGCAAGGGAGCTTCCTATATTTGACCTGACCCATACCTTCCCCGTGTAGAATTCGTAGTCAATTGCTCGATACAAAAGTCCGGCCGAACCCATAAACCTCACCTCCGCCTCTCTCTCTCTCTCTCTCTCTCTCTCTCTCTCTCTTCCCCAATCCTTTCAACCCTTTTCCCTTTACACTCTGTTTTACGAACCAATCCTTTTCCCTTTACACTTGCTCGATACAAAAGTCCGGCCGAACCCATAAACCTCACCTCGGCCTGCATCCTCTCTCTCTCTCTCTCTCTCTCTCTCTCTCTCTCTTCCCCAATCCTTTCAACCCTTTTCCCTTTACACTCTGTTATACGAACCAATCCCTTCAAATTTCAATCTGTTTTACAGACACAATTTTGAATCCTTTTTCCTTTACACTCTGTTTTACAAACCAATCCCTTCAAATTTCAATCTGTTTTACAGACACAATTTTGCCACAACAGAGAAACAAGAGATGGGTTCCTCAAAAGAAGGAAAACCCACAAGAGTGGTGAGAGGGGTGAAGACTCTCTTCTTCTTGTTCACCATGTTGATCTCTCTCCTGGTGTTCTCGGCTCCGGTGATCGTCGCGATCGCCGACGCTCTCCTCCCCTCCGCCCTCCTCTCCGCCGGCTCTCTCTCCCCCAATCCGCCGCCCTCTTACGTGACTGTCTTGAGGAATTACGATTTTCGATTCTCTCTCATCGATATACCTCTCATTTCCCTCATCAGATCAGCCGTCATACTATGTAAGTTCAAACCACCTGAATTATGTGCCAATGTTCGAAAGTTGATTCCTATCGATAGAATACCAAGTTCCAAATCTACTTTTAAAAATCAACTTTTTTCCAATTTAAAAGTTTTGACAAACACCCTGTTTTATATATATATATATATATAGAATTTTGCTCATTTCGAGTAGTGTCATGCCAGCAGTGACGGAGTTAGAATTTTTTTATTCGTACGGTTCTAAATTATTTTTATAAATAGCAACTTGGGAAGAATTAAGAGTTTATCGGTGAGGTCGAAATAGGAAATATTGAATGCAAAATATAACCGGTGTAACATTGGGGTCAAAATGACACCACTTGTCCCTTAATAACTACGCAAACAAATAATTTTACAAAACCATTCAATATTGAATTGGATTGTCTTGAATTCTTCATTTCAGATCAAAGTACTCGACAAAATTGGCTTGCAAATTTTTTTTACAATCAGGTGTTAAAGCTAGCTCACGTGCACATCAATTAACCCTGACATTGACATAGACATATCATTTTAGTACGTTGTATACAGAATTTCTTTAGGGACATTGATTTCTCATGTGTTTCTTTTCTTAATTATAGGTGTGTATAGTTTCTGCGATGGACCAAGTCTTTCAAGGGGACCGTATCTGGGCATCACGACTCTGTTTTCTGTGGCTTCGTTGGTTTTCGTGTCGTTCAAGGCTTCATTTGTGTTTGGACCTCCGAGTATCGATCGAGGAGTGCACCGCGGAGCTATGGAGGTGGCTTTGTTCGCCTGCTCGTTGGTTTTGGGCGTAGGCCACGTTGTTGTCGCATACAGAACTAGTTGCAGAGAGAGAAGGAAGCTCCTCATTTACAAAATCGATATTGAAGCTGTAAGTCAAATCTCTCTCTCTCTCTCAATTCACCTAATGAGTTAAGGAGCATATAGTAATTCCACTCTAACAATGAAGTAATAGTATTGGTAATGTGGATGATATAAAACTTTATTCGTTTCCTCGAGAGGGTGTGCGTAATTTTTTCCCAAATTTTTTTTCTAACACACCCAATTCATCGAAAAAACACCGCCTTAAGTTTCAAACTCATAACTTTCATTTGAAAATTACAAAATTTTAACTAGCTAAACGTCGTAAATCCGAATAACGTAACTTTGATCGTACTTGGAGACGATTGTACCACGTTTGTATCATGTATTCGTTTGTGAGATACTATCGCATAGGTAGATCATGCACAAAAAGTTTCAAATGGGAAAATTTAGACCCTGCAAGTTGGTGGCCCCACTGCCACAATTTTTGGTTTTGACATTCGGCTTAATGACTGGATCCTATGCTTCTTCTAGAAGGCGGCTTTTTTTAGAAACATTCAAACTATAACGATCACTTTCCGGGGAAAAGGGTAGGAGTGGTAATTTCTGCAAAAGAAGCATTTCAAAAAAATTCATTTATTAGTGCTTAAATTATGGGGTACTAGTAGGTAGGGGTGCAATCGAGCCGAGCCGAGCCGAGTTTCGGCATGTTCGGGCTCGGCTCGCCTCAAAAACAATGAGCTCGAGCTCGGCTCGAGCTCGTGACGAGCTGCAGAACTCGAGCTCGAGCTCGGCTCGATAGGTATTTTCGGAGCTCGAGCTCGGCTCGTTCGGCTCGTTTATGAAACAAATATATATAAATATATATATAAATAAATATAAATATGTAAAAATATATATATATAAATATATATATAAATATATTATATAATCGAGCTCGCGAGCCAATTCGAGCCGAGTTTCGACTAGCTCGAGCTCGGCTCGTTTATGAAACGAGCTCAGGACTCGAGCTCGAGCTCGGCTCGTTTTTGTCTTGAACCGAGCCGAGCCGAGCCGTTATCGAGCCGAGCTCCGAGCCGCTCGCGAGCGGCTCGGATCGTTTGCAGCCCTACTAGTAGGGCTGCAAACGAGTCGAGCCGAGCTTTGTCAAATTCGAGCTCGGTTTATTTACTAAATGAGTCAAAAATTTGAGCTCGAACTCTTAACAAGTCGAACTCTTGATGAGTCGAGGTTAGACATTTATCAAACGAGTCTTTCTAGTCGAGTCGAGCCAAGCCTTTCTTAATGAATTGAGCTTGCTCGGCTCGTTTACTGAACGAATCAAAAACTCAAGCTCGAACTCGGCTCATGAGCTCACGAGCTGCTCGGTTTATTTGCAGCCCCATAACTACACAATTCAAATACTCCAAATTTTAGGGTGTATTTATGATATTCCTATGGGAAGGTTCAAGGGACCTTTCACGGGAGGTGCCGTCCTAATCTCTGGTGTTCCGCCCCCACTCCATGTGCCATTTGACTTTGAGCCACACTTTGCCCCCCAAGATGGAATTCTTTTTCAATCTACTCTGTCCCCCAAAATTGAATATTTTTTTCAATCTACTCTGTTTGATTTTTGATTATTATTATTTTTAACTGAGGAGTACTTTACTTCGAGGAGTGCGAAAATCACTGTCCATATTTTTACTCAATAAGCAGCAGATGCGGGGCCGACCAAAAGTTCCGTTACGTTGATTTGATTAATTCACACCCCAAAGCAAAATGCACCGAATAAATTTCTTGCAAATCGATCTTATCTAGTACCAGAGTTTATGCTCTTTAATTACTACCAGTTCTTTGCATGTTACTCCTACGAAAGCCCAAGGGAGTATTACTTGGGTGTAGTTTCTCTTCAAACAAATGTTTTCTCACATCTGGCCGGTGCCGTCTGTGCAGGTTTCGGCTTCCAAAAACGGATTCCCGAGGTATTACAGGATTCTCCATCATCAACAAAGAGTGAAGTAAAGAGGAAGTCAACTAAACACAGGGATATTCCAAAACCGAACAGGGTAGTTTTCCAGTCATGTACAAATCTGAACCGTCCATTGCTTGGTTAAGATCCGAGCCGTCGATTGCCGAGATGAGCGGCCGGATCAGCCGCTCTGTACCGCTCAAGCAGGGTGCTGCTTAAGCAGCATCCCCCATTCCGGTTCCGGTTTTTACAGGGTTATCCAAAGGAGATTCTGCAACCGGAAGCTCGTCACAGTATTAGGTATAGCAGTTGGGTGTATGAATTATTATACACCCAGTTCGATACGCTACAGGATATGTATACAGAAACATTGTAAAAGCGTTCTTTTTGTAATAGAGGCATATACCACTTGGTCTTCGGAGATTCGAGAGGCAGCGATCCCTCCTCCTCCTCCCCACAACATGTACAGCTTTCAAATTTATCCCTAAATATGAGAGAGAAGTTTCAGATGAGCACTGCAAATATAAACACGAATTTCATAGAACATAATTTGTGAGTAGAAATTTAGAGCGTTCCACTTTCATAACTTAACACCCAACGAGATGGCTCCTAATTGCGTAGCGAATTCATGTATAACTTCTGCACGAGTAGAATTTCAACGTCATGTCCAGAGAACCCATCCTTCCAGCCGTACAAGTTGACGATATGATTGCTTCCGAATCTAAAAATGACTGGAATTTTCGTGTCGTGTCGTGTCTCGAGCTCTTACCACGCATACAATGTGAAAACATAATTGCTTCCAAATCTAAATATGACTCGCGGTTTAGGAATTATACGGCCTGACCAAAGGAGAGAGCAATGACCTGCAAGTAATAGAGTGGCAACTGTACCCAACCGCTGCCACTTGGTTAGTTGGTTTAGATCTCCAAAAGGAGGAGGGGGGGGGGGGGGGGGGACATCGCAACAAACAACAAAGCAAGCCACCAGCAGAGCAACATAAAGGACCCTAAATGTATCGTCCATACTCGAACATATCTATGAAAGGCTAATGGTGGTAAAATGGAAGCACACTTAGGCGTTGCAGCTTAAATTGCAACCATTTTGTGGCGACCACTTATCGGTTACAAGATTGGGTCAGGAATCGGTCAAAAGTGGCATCTTGACTCTATCCGAATCAGAACAGTTTTTGAATAGTACTCCTTGTTTTACGTGGAGTATGAAGTAATCAATCAATCTAGCCTATAATTGTCGAGCAATTCCCCAGATGAAGGCATTCTAGACAAGAAATGAGATTTGTCATTAGATTACAAGAAACTAGGGTCATGTCATACAAGCACCGCACAATTTATGTAAATTACAAAGCTTTGCGAAAAGAGGACACCACATACAAGTACAAGGTCAGATAACAGTATACATATCAAAGGGCTAAGATAAAGATCAACGTCAATGTCGATTCCAACATACAGAGTTTGTCAATCAGATCTGATCCCGCCCATGAATGTCCTTGGATCAGGGCAGTTTCCACTGAACTGGGCTTGTGAGAAGTCAAATCCTGGGTTCTGCATATAGCAACAGCAACAATAGACACAAGAGGGTCAGAGGCAGTGAGATGCATGTAATAGGTCTGACAACAATTAAAATGGTATTCCGCCTACTGACAACAATTAAAATGGTATTCCGCCTAACCAAATAATTAATTGTTAAGTTGAAGTTGAAACTTCCAAACCGCCTGGCCATCAAAATTAAGATTTTTCTATCTAAAACTGATTTTACCCATACTGCCGATGGCTACGAAAGGCAGAAATGGTAACTAGGAACCAAAGCAACATATAAAATATCCAAAAAAAAACAGAGAGACTGATAGTGATCGTGATTTTAGAAACGTTGAGAGACAGGTTTTTAGAACATATATATCCACCAACCAATGGCAGATTTTCTAGCTTGTGTTTCTTCTACTACCTGCACCTGTAATATATCCTCCGCCGAAAAAGATTTGATTCGTATTATAATCCAACTACACCAACTAATGCAACTGAACCCCAACCAATGCTCACATTAGTGGTGTGATATGTTATTCCAGCTGGCTCCAAGGAACGCCAGTCAAGCCAACTAAACTAGTTCCGCGCAATCATATGACCTCTTAAGTCTTAAAAATTTCAAAAGCAAACATCATGACAATCAAACTATAGATAATGATTTCTGAATCCCCCAAAATACAGATACTCTATAGGAGCCTAGGAGGTCAGGAACACAGCTATATCTTTGCTTTCACTATATTCACCTTCATTGCCTACTATTTCAAAGTATCATAATGATCCTTATTAGATTTTTACTAGGAAATTCTCAAATATTTATCAACTTGCCTCTGCACTATTATACATGCAAAACAACAAGCAGGGCCCTCATTTTTAGTCCAGTCACCCTTACACTACACAAACGGCAATGCCAGTACTTAGAGTGACCAAAAGTGCCTGAGACGTATGATTTCTAATTGATCAACAACTAAACCAACACCAATACTCTAGCCATCCTAATAGTCTAAAGCAACAAAGAAAACATTCAACCTTTTGTTAGTGTTCTGTGATAATTTCAAAGACAAAGCATCTCGACGGTTCTTGGCGGTTCATCCCAAGTCAGGAAAACAATCAATACAAAGGTTGAACTGCAACTTCCCTTCCAATGGCCAACGCCGCCAACCCATTAGACATCATGTCAGGTGCGATGGAATACTTGCTATGTCGCCAAGGAATGCTTAAAATATCTTGTCTTAGCCAATATATAACATGTGTCACTCCGAAAGATCCGGCAAAATCCTGTGACCAAAAACCATTACAACACCACATTTGAAGATCACCCTCTAACTAAAACTGAACTGACCATACAATATGCTTGCATAAGAGTGTCCTCAATGACATAACCAAAAAACAAAAAAAAAGGTTTCTAAAGTTAGCAATGTTGGTCCAAAATATAGCTCACGATGGTATAACCAAACTTAGCCACCCAACCCCTTAACCAATAACTAAACTTTGGTATTTGGATAACAAAAACTAGCAACCTTTTTTCTTTGGATAGCCAAATTTAATGGGGACCACTGTCTCACATCACTACCAATGGACCCATCGACTTACATTTGTTCCTAACTCTCTCTATCTCTCTGGCATAGCGGAATTCATGAAGAGATTAGTTGCATACTAATCTAAACGAGATAGGTACTCGTACCACGAGCAATTCTTGAATCCACAAGAAGAATAGAGAAATCTTTGAATATTATTGATAAAAAGTCAATAATTGAATAGGTTACAGCCCTTTTTATAAGACCCTAACCCTAGAAATCCTAAATCATGCCAAAACAAGCGGCATTAAAGAAAAGATATTTCCAAATTAATTAAAATAAAATCCTAATTCTTGTAGACCAAGAATCCTAATAAAGGTAGAAATCAAAATCAAACTAAATACGAAAGGTTAATAATTCTAACCTAAACAAAAATATTCCTAGTCAAAATCTTATTCTAAACAATAAAAATAAAATACAAAAATTCTCCATTTTTGTCCTACATCACTCTCTCTACTAAAAATGAGTTTCTGATTAGTATAATTCATGGGACTTCACTGTTAATCTTAGCAACCCTTAAATGGATAACCAAAAGATGAGGTGGCAAGTTTTGATTATCCAATTTTGGTTATGCCATTGTGAGATACCCTAAGTTACCTTCTGCTAAAGATCTCAATACTAGATTACAACAGAAACATTCCAACTCATAAAGGTGTTTGTGGACATCACCTTGAAGAATATTTTAGTGATGTATAAGACTGGTTCCAGTTTCCAGGGTTCCTTTGTTCTTGAGGAGGAAAGCGAGCTATCTTATCTAATGACATGTCCTCAAACTAATCCCATTTCTCCATATTTATCTTTTTAGCATTTTAGATTATCAGGAGCGGCTTTGCTATGCGCTATTCATGAATCTGTATTGTTATCCTATAATAGAGATATCCTTTCCAATATTTAGCTTATATGAATCGGAACAGTGTCCTTGCTCCTTAATTTGAAGGGCTCAACATGTTAAGAGAAAATCCCGATGGGGCAGTTCAAGATGGAAGATTTCACCATGCCTCATCTGAGCCATTGCATAGAGATAACTACCCTTTTCGGAATCAAGACAGTAAAATTCTGCATGGAACTGACATGTAAAGTGATAATGGGACCATTGAAAATAAAAGACATCCAAAAGATTCAGACCAAATCAGAATAGGAATTATGCTTAAGAAGAACATTCCAAGAATGTTCTCACACTGTCCAAATCTATAACTTTCTGTTAGCCCCCCCAACTCACATCAGCTAAAAGTATCACTGACCGATTCTAGTCATGTCTTAGCAAAGGCTGGTAACAAGAATATCTTATTCTGGCAATCCAGAAGCAGGAATCAACAAAATGGGGGACTAGATAACAAACGTGAAGAAAAATTCATCATTAAACTACCAACAACTTTGACTGACCTCCTCTTGAAATCTCTGAAGCATAAGGCGCTTCTGCTCAAGATCTGTAGCATAAGGATCGAGCTGGCCCTGACCCAGTATAGGCGAGGCCCACGTCTGGCCTTTGTCCCTCTTCTGTAATGTTATGTGCATGATATCATCCTCTGCCACACAACAAAAAAAGAACAATTAAACATCCACCAAATCAACAGCTATACGTTATCATCCTTTGTTAAATAAACACCTAAATTCCAGCACCCAATTGCAACAATTGACCAAAAAAGAGACCCTTTTTTTTACAAGAAATAATAAATTGAAAAGGCATCGGGGAGGAGACCACCCATGTACGAAAGAGACCAAAAGAAGCCAAACAATAAATAGAGCATATACACCTCTCTAAATGCCAGTGTTCTTAAATAAGGAATTAATTGGAGATTAATCGTTGGCGGGGCCTATCCGATTAGGTCCAACTGACAATTAATCGCCAATTACTACTTAATATGCACTGATTAATTATTAATCGCTCGAAGGTGGCCAACCACCTAACTAGAGTCTAGCGACTTTTAGAACATTGCTAAACGCCGATAATATCTATAAAGGTATTAATCAAGATTGGTTTACACTCCCTCAACCATCAACTAAACAAACTAGAAAGGAAAAAACTCTTAATTTTACGCAACGACATCTTGTCCCCGTCATAATATTGACCAAAACTGCAAGTTATGCAATGCAATAAGTTCAGAAAGGAGACATAGATGCGTACCTATAGTCCAAAACGAACAATCTGTTTTAACGGAGCTGCTGAGATCATGCTGTTATAAAACAACGCAGACACGGAAAATAAGTATAAATTCGTCTCAACTGAGGAAGGAAAACATGTACAAATGTGTGCAGTGAGAGGTTACGTACGTTGAGGTAAGGAGGATTGCCTTTGATGCCAACTTCGACGTGTTTAGGCTGAATCTTGCAGTGGAAGAGCTTCGTGGGGACGTTAGGAGGTAGAGTGATGTAGATGTTGACCTCCTCGAGGGTTTGATCCCACTCGAAAACCTTCTGACCTGAAACAACAAACGTAAACGCCGTTGAATGCAAAGAAAGCAAGTACTGGAATTCACAAAAACCCACAAATATCTAGGGCTTGGATATATGTTATGAGCTGAATAGTCTGGCATTGAGCAAGCAGATTGAAGAAAGAAACGAGAGAGCAAGAGGGAGACAGAGAGAGAGGGTAACGACGACGACGTACCGCCGTGGAAGAAGTCGTGACGTTTCTCGGGTGCCAATTTCTCCGCCATTGTTACAAGCTCGAACAAGGAAGCGTGGATTGTCAGCTTAATTCCCAAGCGAAAATGACGACCGAGCGGGGGGTAAAACTGTAAAGTTAGTACGTGAAACACCCCTCAAGTATGAAACTTTTGCACTTTGGTGTCCTGATGAAAAAACTAGCACTTTAACCCTGTAAAAACTTAATTTGGTACAAAGGCTTCCACTCATGAACCCATATTTTACTCAAATCTCATCCATTCACCACCATCACTGCCGCTGCCACCCATTTAGGGTTGGCAATGGGGTGGGTAGGGGGTGGATACCACTATCCCCGTCCCCGATCCCCGAATCCAAATCCATCCCTATCCCCTCCCCGATCCCCACAAGGGAATTATTTTTACTCTTCATCCCCTCCCCAAATGGGGAACGGGGATCCCCGTGGGAAATCGGGAATCCAACCACAAGCAAAATCGATATTCTTAATCTGGTATCCCTCCTGCAGCAAGACGCCAAGAACAAATAACACACGCAGAGCTCTTTGAAGCTTTGTTTCTTAGTCTCTCAACAAGACACTATTTCATGAGTTTCCGACGTGAACAATATTTATCTGACTAGAACTATCGATTTGAGCTCTTCTTTCTATTAATCTTCTATCCGTGGTAAGCGAATTTAATTACTTCTATGTTAATTGACAGTGAGATTTAGTTTCTTTCTTTCTTCCTCACTTATGTATATATAGTACTCCTATATAATTTTTATTTATGTATATAACTTATTTATTATATATAGATATACACACACACACAAACGGGGCGGGGCGGGTACCCATCCCTTACCCGTTCCCCATTTTTTTTAAAAAATTATCCCCATCCCCTACCCGATCCCCAAAAAATTCCTGAATCCCCAACCCATTTGGGGCGGGGAATGGGGCGGAGCGGCCGGGATTGCCATCCCTACACCCATCACCTCAGGTCTCTCTCTCTCTGGTAGGAGCTTTTCAAGTCAAGAGCTTCTGATTATTCTTTTTCTACGATGAAAACATACTTACCCACTTGAATCCAAGTTTAAAATAAGACACGTCGAAGTTGTGGAAGAGGATCGCGGGGTTGCTCAGGGATCGAACAATGGCCGAGGTCGACAAAGCAGGGAATCGCCGACTAGCACTAGCAACCACCACCTGAAAATCGGTGAAGGATTTGAGTTCAAACCAAATTTGATGAAAATTTTGAGTAAAATCCAAATTTGATATGGGTTTGGGTAAGGAGTGGAGGTGGATTCAGGGTTTTTTTTGCTCAAATTTGAGTTTGAGTAAGGATTTGGCGAAGGATTCCTGCCTTGACCCAAATTTGGGTCAAAATCCATTTTAAGTGAGGCTCACTCCAATGGCAAAATGATTTTTTACCTAAATATATTATTTGTTTAAGTATTCAATGGCAATAATATAAATAGTAGAAGGGAACACATTTAATTTGGGGTCGAGAGTGACTGACTGCTATGAAGAAGAAGAAGAACTCGACCCACCGCTAACCACCCAAATAGTCTACCGCTTACCACCACCCATAAAATTCTGATCCATATATTATCCTCTCTTTTTCATCTGTAGGAACTCATTCTGGTAGCGACGGCCATGTGAAAGAGAGAAAAGTTGCAGGTATCCAATCTTGAGAAAGCCGACGTCATGCTCTCATAATGGCATGAAATGAGCCATTGGAATATTGGGGGAAAAATGGGGAGAGACTTGGGTTGTCTCAAATTTGTGGAAAGAAATTGGTAAAACCCTAAATGGTGAAGGGTTTGGATCGAAGATGTGAGAGGATTTTTTGTGGGTTTTGCCCTAGTTTTAAATTCGGGTCTTAAAATGAGTCAAGGTATGAAATATTAATGCTCTCACTTCTTACTCTTTTATTGACTCAAACTCAAAATTTGAGTAAAAATTGTTAAAAGGCTCCTCCACCCCCACTCAAACTTATATCAAATTTGAGTTTTATTTGAATTTAAATTCAAATATATTTAGACAAACCCTTGCTCAAATTTTGAAAGCAAATTTCACAACCTTATATTTACGACTATGCCATTAATAAAGTTTTTACTCGTATTTTGTGCTTCGGTTTAAGTTTACTAATTAGAGCACACAATATCAAATGAAGTTTTTCCTTTTATTTTTACTCAAACTAGTGTAATTCTACGTGCTTTGCACTGTGTGTGTGTGTGTGTTCGTTGGTGTAATTGTTCATTTATGTAAGATAGTTCAAATTAAGATTTAGTTACGAAAATAAAAAAGTCGTAAGAGTAAGTAATTGAATGAAAGGTCATTTTTACAAAAATAAAAAAAGATAGTATTTTATAAGCAATGCAAAAGAAGTTCTTGAACGGAAAAAATAACATAAAGAACACTATTTTGGAATACCGAAATATTTTTAATTTTGTAGACTCAAATAATTAATTAAGGTTATTGTAATTTCATAGATTAATCCAACATATGCACTAAAACTGAAAAAAGTCACAAATAGCTCAACCTTGTTTAAAAAAACGGGATTATAAGGAATGGTATTTCTAACTCCTCCAAAACAAATTAAACATTGCATAAACACAGATCAAATAAATAAGTATTTGGATTAAAATATAAATTCCTTCTCAAACAATAGCAACAATAATCAAGATAAACTCATGGATTAGGTTCTAAAATTGTACGAATAATGAGGCTTTTTCATCTATGTGTTGTGGAAAATAACTGTAAAACCTTGCCATAAGAGAGCCTTTCTCTAAATATCAGACAAAATTAGAGCTCGGTTTGCTGAGAGCATACAACAAACTATCATATTGAAAAAGATAGAATCATAAAAATAAAACAATTAGAAAACCCCAGAAAGAATAGACCACTCAAAATACTTATAATTTGAAGAAGTTCTAACAAAATCATAGTCTAGGGTTATGAAATCTAAGAGAATCTGACCACATAGTTGTGTCTTTCTTTGTGTGTAAGAATCTACAATTGAGAAATTGATGCGTCTATCTTCATCTGAATTACAGAGGGATCGGAGGAAATCTAAGAGGAGAGAGAGAGATAAGGATTTTTTTTATTTCTAATAGTTAGATTGAGAAGATGTATAAAAAAATTTCTTCTTAACAAAGCAAAGAGGGGTCTACAATACCTAAAATGCCAATGGAAAACTTTTTCTTACTGACTAAGCAAAGTATGACCTAAAATATATAAAATACCCTCGAAAAATCTTTTCTTATTGACTAAGCAAAAAAGAACTTTAAATATCTAAATTATCCTAGAAAAAAGCCTTTTCTTCTTATCTAAGCAAAGTAGGACCTAAAATACCCCACCCCCCCCAAAAGCCTTTTCTTCTTCATTAAGCAAAGGAGAACCCAAAATATTTAAGATACCGTTGAAAAGCCTATTATTCTTGACTAAGCAAAGTAGGACCTAAATAACCTCAACTCAAGACATCCAAAAGAAATTTGAAAGACGAAATCTATACGGGTAATTTTGTCTTTTAACATGGTAGCTTGGCTTGCCTTAAATTAGGGAAAAAAAATATTTTTTTTGAAGAAATTAAATAGGCATCCTATTTAGAAGACTTATTTAGGTGTTCATCCTAATGAGTTTGAATACTTATGTTCACATCCTCAAATTATCATTTTGTCCCATATGCAATTGGCTATTAGTTAATAATTAATATCTATTAATATCTATATTTGTAATATATATTGTACGGGATATACAAGGAGGTAGGCTTCCAATCCCCACAATTACAGGGGATTATGCATATCCCATTTAAAACCGTTTCTTTTCCACTTACCCATTAACCCCTCTCTCTCAGGCAACTGGGCTTCCAAAATATGCTACTGGGTATGGATCCCGACGGCACGTGGCTTCTCTGTTCGCCGGGCAGTGGGTGGCGTTTATCAAGGACTCACAAAAACCTCCTCCTGAGAGGATTACTTTCACTTTTCCAGTAATCAACTCGTTTGGTTCCCGTGGCCAACCAAAGGGAAAGATATCGACATATGGTGGTGATGTGGTAGCCGACATTTTCTATGTTTTTTAATAACTTACTGCCGGCGAACGAGTTCACAAGTCGTCTGCTGGCAAACGATTTCACTTGAGTTGCTGACACTACTTTTTATTATGATTTCGATGCATGTGTTTTGATTTCTCCAAATTTTGTCACGATTTCTATTGAATATTTACTGTAGCTTCATCAGGATGATTTTACGATTCGTGTTCGTGATTGTTTATGTCTTATGATGATTTCACAAATTTTGTCATATTTTCGGTATGTGTGTTTCGGTTTTTTCTGAATTTTGTCATTATTTTGGTTTAGGTGTTGTTTCGTTGGCACAATTTTACGATATGTTTTCATGATGTTTTCTGTTTAATTTCATGGTGATTTTACAAATTTTGTCATAATTTCAATATGTGTGTTTCGATTTCTCCAAATTTTGTCATGATTTTAGTTTAATGTAGTTTCGTATATTCATGACAAATTTTTGTCTACGAATATTAATCATTTTCAAGTTTTCAAGTTTGGTAGATGTTAGTTTTATTTTTAAATATTGTTTTTAAATTTTAGCCAAGAGAAAATTGGAGAGAGTAGATTTAGGAGAAAAAAAAGAAAGATAGGAGAAAGAATGAGATAAATTAGGAAAGATAAGGAGAGTGAAAGATTATAAAAATTAGGAGAGAGAAATGGTAGTATAGGATTTATTTGAATTTGAGGATGAAAAGATAAGTTTTTAAACTTAATAGGATGAAGACTTAAATATTTATATAGGAAAGGACCCCTATTTAAGTTCCCCTTTTTTTTGTACCTATAAATACATTGGCTTTGTTCGTTTTGTAGCTTTGGGTATTTTTGTTTTGGTAGTGGGTGAAGAGAGAAATATAGTAATGATTGGAGAGAAGGGTAATGAATGGAGAGAGATAAAGAGAGAAATAAAATTAATGATGAGAGAAAGATATAGGGTAATGATTGAAAAACAAAGTTAAAACAAAGTAAATTTTGGAAACGAATAAGGTCAATATATCCCTTAAATTAGGAAATATTTTTTTTTATACCTCATTTTCTTCTTGACTAAGCAAAAGACCTAACCTTGAAATGCCTAAAATACCCCCATATCTTAACTCCACCATTGACAAACTACAAAGATAAATTGATAATTCCATGGTGTGGCTTAACTTGCATCCTACGTTCTTTTAGATCTTCCAAACAAGGCGAAATAACGACCATATCCTTCAACTCAAACTCCAAAGATAATTTTACAAGGGGTAATTTTGTATTTTTACGACGTGGCTTGAATTACCATCCTATCTTCTTTTATTATAAGTGTATTGATATGAGTAAAAATTTGAGTAATGGGGTGAAAAATGCTCTTCTAACCACGGAATCAGATCCTTATCAGAGTAAAACTCAATTTGGCAGTAGTACTGTACAATTTTGAGTGGGATGTTAATTTTTTAAAATTATTTTGAGATTGATTGAAAAAGAAGTGCTCTGGAGGATTTAAATGGGAGTCATGGGACTATACCAAGGAGTAGAGTTAGACAACAGATATGAAACACGATAACACGATACGAATTAGACATGAAATTAACGGGTTAGAATTGAACATTTTTGACACGAAACACAAAAATGACACGATTCGAGAACACGAATTCTAAATGGGTCGGATTCGGGTTGAATACGTGAAACAAGAAATTGACACGATCAACACGGTTACTAATCTATGTCACCCATTAACACGAACATATATATATATATATATATATATAATATGGTATATTTGTAATTCTATATAGAATTGGGCAACGAACACGATAACACGATACGAACCGGACACAAAGTTAACGGGGTTATGGTTAAGCATTTCTGACACGAAACAAGAAAATGACATGACATGAGAAACACGAATTCTAAATGGGTCAGGTTGGGTTGGGTGGTTTGTGACACAAATCCGATTGACCCGACACGACCTGTTACCCAGGTCTACCAGAGAGTCATGGGATTTTATTTATTTTTTTTGAAATCACTCAATTCATTAATTCATACCCAAAAACAAAGATTACATTGCAATAATAGAATTGCATCAAATTACTTAATTCGAGACACGAATACTATATTAAGCACAAAGGCTACAGACTGACGAGGGAGTCATGGGATTATACCACCTTATTCGGTTTTTTTTTTCAATCGATTTTTGTTGAAATTGATCTGCCATTTTGAAGCAAGTCCCTTTCCCAGCGCCATTTTGAAGCAACCAAGACCGCGGCAGACACTGAGAGAGAGAGAGAGAGAGAGAGAGAGATGAGATACAGTTTCGATTCACCTGAACCCAAACCCGACGAGAGGCTAGCCCTAATGTCGACACCGCCGTCCACCACACCTAAAGACGAAGTGGAATGGCTTCCGCTCCAGAACCACCCCATCTTCTCTACCACCACCGCCGCCGCTTCCAGCGACGGCGCCGTCCAGTCCTCCACATTCCGAATGCCGACGAATCTCCTGGCGTGGGACGGAGCCTCTCGCCTTTACTTCTGGGACCAAGACAAGCACTGCCTCCATCGGATCTCCATTCGCCTGGGCGAGCCCCACCCCTCCTCCGTCCTTGCTGCTTCCCCCTCCAAGGTCCTCTCTCTCTCTCTCTCTCTCTCTCTCTCTCTCTCTCTCTCTCATAGGGCCGGCCCAAGCACTAGTCCATTAAGGCTAGTGTCTATAGGCCTCAGTTTTCAGATATGTATATTGAAAGTTCTGGCTTTTCAAAATTAATTAATTCGATAAAAAGCCTCATTTAGGTAAAAAAAAAAAAACTATTTTTGTCAAGATTAATCCTTCCATAAACTCAATTTCGCTCATAATTTACGTTTATATGTAGAATTGTAGATGCTAGATATTAGGTATTCTCGAGTAATAGCATTAAGTTCTCTCATACTTTACCTTTGGTGTCATTGACATAACAGATGAAGTTTCGAGTCTCTCTTTATCGGGAGAGTGTTAAAAATCAACAAAATTTGTGAAGCCAAAGTCACAAGGAGGGTATTATTGAAGAAATTGAAACCTCGGGCTTGAGCTAGAGGACGTAGTTATCCGCTGAAAAGACCTACTTTGTCATATAATTACGGTCACCTAAACCCGCAATTTAAATTATACTTGTTATTTTGTGTAATTTCAGCTTTAGTGGTTTTAGGTTTTATCAGTTGCATATGCAGGAGTATTAGCATCTGAACAACTGATCAGGAAACACACTTCTTTCACCTCTATTGCTAGATGTATACATGTGAGAATTTTATTGCACTTATCGGGGAACCGGTTATAGCATTGATAGCGAAAAGCAGATTATATAAGTATATATTACTACTTGCTGGGTTTGAGAGAGTGACGAGATTGTGTGCACGAATGTGGTACTGTTTAACTTGATTCCCGTGACCAAAAAATGGTTGATAACGTGGGATTTTGAGGAATTCTTCCCACCATATTCATGAATAGTTAGGGATTTTTTTTGTCACCAAGAGACTTGCAGGAGCCAGTTTGTTAGAATTTTGCCAAATTAACCTAAAAAACTAGTAGAATTAGTGGAACTATTTGGAGTTGTGCACGGGCCCGCGCACCTCCTTGCGTCAGCCTCTGATTGCCTGCATATCCATTGGTTGTCTTCGGAACTTTTCATTCATTTCTTTTTGCATTCAGAATGTCAAATCAATTCACTTTCCTCTGTTTTAAGAATCTATTGAATTCTCAGCTTAGTGATAAATGTTTGATATTTCAACTGACACTTCATTTCAACATGCAAATTTGGCTGGCATATTACTTCACCATTCTCACTCTTTTGTTTGTTTATATATACGAGTGGGTAATTAAGATGTCTTGTTTGATCTCTAAAATTTAGCTTATAATATTCATGGTACTAGTGGGATGAAAAAAGGTCCATCAATCAACTTTGATTAGGAGTATTATATACTCTTGGTATCATATTTTCTGAAGTTTGGTGGTATCAACTGACCCCCACTAAACTCTTACTGGCACCACCCGTGTGCATATGTTTCCAGCAACGCAAATAAGCACCAAGTTTTATGGTCAGGTCAAAACTCGCGAGCTCGTGTAGCTACTGAGTTTCTTTTTCCCCTTTGAAAAAGGATATGCATCAGAATGAAGTACTAGTTCAAGAAGTTAGGTGCTGCTGGTGCAAATGATTGTACCAGTGACATGCTTGGGGCTTGTTCGGTTGAGGTTTTTGGACTTGGATTTTGAATTTTGGATTTGAATTTGTAATGATTAGGGTAGGGAGATAGAGGTAATGATTGGAGAGAGATAGAGATAAAAATGAAAGTAGTGGTTGGAGATAGGGGTAATAAGTGAATGTTGGAGTAAGGTAATAATTTTGAGTCCAAAACCCCAATCCCTAACCGAACAAGCCCTAACTTTTTACACCATACGGCTTAAGCGGGTGGATTTGGATCTTGCAAGTTTAGAATTTTGTTTATTCGTGTCAAAACTTGTAAGTTTGAAACTTTTCATTTAATTGGTTCCTCTTGGTTTTAGAATACAGACGGAGGTTTATTTGTTGCAGTCATTATTGTTATCAATAGCAAGAATTGAGTATGGACTCGAATTGTTGAAAGCCTGGTGAGTTGTCTAAATAGCTACACCATTGGAATTTCTAGTAAATTGGAACCTTTGAAAGCTAGTCATGTTGGGTTATTTTGCGCTTGCTAGTTTGTGCAGGATTCTTTTGTAGAATTCTTTAAGCTTTTAATTGGAGTAATCATTTTAAGATTTACATCTCATGCTTCAGCATTTGCCTATTGTATTACTTTTGCAAGTGTGTAGTTGAGGATGCTAGTTATTCTTATAGGTACTGCGAGCTGATGTGCAACTCAAGTTTGTGGTTAGTAAGATCTCCATCAATAGAAATGGATCAGCCCTATTGCTAGCTGGTCCAGATGGTCTATCTGTCATGTACCTCTATGGGTGCACTTCAACAAAAGACGGCAGTGGTACCAGTATATGCAGGTATGGCCTCAACTGGAGACTATAGGGCTTGCATATTGAAATGTTCCTCTTTGATCTTATTGATTTATGATTCTAGATATCTTACCTTTCCATGAGTTTAATTGGTGTTGTTATCTTTTTTTCTTTTGTTTGATTGGTCAGCATGAATTACAGGCTCTGACATTGGTTTTGTGTATAAACTTGTACACAGGACTGTTTCAATTGGCTCACACATTTATTCCAGTGGCAACAATGTCATACGTACATTACAGGTTTCGTGGCACCCTTGCAGTGACAGCCATATGGGAATCCTTTCTTCTGATTCAGTTTTGAGGTATTATATTTGTCGCTGACAATTGTTTGGGTGTGATGACCAGAGATAACTTTAAGCATAAGACATAGGCTTGGAAATTTGACCGTGTGACTTAGCCTTATTTAGTTAAAAATCATGTTGTTTGAGGGAACAATAAAATGCATTATTGGCGAGCTATAAATCCTTTACCAGTTACTTTCTTATTTTTCATGTTAATGTAACTGGTATTATTCTTTTAGATAGGAGTTATGTCATTTAAATATGCTCATGGGTTGCCTTTTTTCCCTGTTCCTCACCTGCGTTTATGTAACTTCGTTTTCAAGTAATTGTTTGGAACAGAAAGGAAAAGTGTTCGGAATTGACTCGATATTACGTCATACATCTTTTGCCATTTTAGCATGCTAACGTACATCTGTCTACGCTTGTTGTTCCACTTGAGTTAGAATAATGCTGATCATGTTTGAGTCCCCTTGTTTCTTGGGCTACTGCCGGTGCATTAGCATTAGGGTGAATTGATCTACTTAGAGCATCTCTAACCTTGACCCATTTTAAGACCCAAATTTAAAATTTGTGCAAAACCCATCAAAAACTCTCTCCAATCTTTGACCCATTTTTTCCCCAATATTTCAACGGCTCTTCTCTTTTTCAACGGCTCCCTCCATGCCATTCTGAGAGCATGGTGTCAATGGCTTTCCCAAATTTGGATACCCCTCTCTCTCTCCCCCCTTGGATGTCTGAATGTTGAAGTCTGGACGATCTCTCCCTATTCTCTCTGGAAGAATCTTGAAGCTGGTTGAGGAATAAGAACCGTGTCGTTGAGGTGAGATGTGTGCTACCCTTTTGGCCGAAATCGTTGGGGGAAACAAAAATGGAAGGCAATGGTCTTGAAAGCATAAAAAAAAAAAAAAATTTGGGTAAGGGATCATTTTGCCATTGGAGTGAGCTTGACCCAAAATGGGTTTTTACCCAAATTTTGACCCAAATTTGGGTAAAAATTTGGGTCAAGGCTGGAGATGCTCGTACATTGCATTATCGCTAATGTTATGATTGATGGATACTGGATAGCTATAAATCCAAAAGCCACGGTATGGTCATTCTAACATGTGGGAAGTTTGCTTGGGGATTATGTTTCCATAGGACAAGTACACATATATCCATTTTGTAGAAGTCGCCAAAGTGTTCCACCAATATACATATGAGGGAACAAAAAAATAAAAGCAAACACTTCTACGTCAATCACGAGGGTTTGCGGAAAGACTTCACAAAATATATGAATTAGTTTAAAGACGGGTGAACGATACTTAAGAACCAACTATGCATGAGGAGAAAAATTCTACCCTTAAATATTAACATGAGGTCTCCAAGCTATCAAATCCCTATGGCGTCTTCATTCTCCCATATCATCCACATCAAGGCCAGAGACCATACCTTTTTCTTGCTCTTGCCCACCCTTGTGCCCCAGCTAGCATTTAGAAACTTCAACACACTCCTAGGGAACACCCACACCAAACTAACACGCTTAAAATCAAGGGTCATAACATAAATAAGTGGCCACCACACTATGACTTAGATGATTATTTGGCAGATTTTCCATTTTGCTGGTAGAACTCCAATTCACATGATTTTTCCACCCTCAAGGAGATTATCAATGATTAGTAGATTGCAACGAGCCACTAAAGACTCTGAAGTAAAACCTTGGACGGAGCCTTATTCAGTTATTCCCGGATCCTTTAAGTATAAAAGTCTGTGTGCTTCCCACCAAAGATTCATAAAGGTATACTTCACCTTAAATCTGCCATATTTCAATCTCTAAAGCAGAACATCATCTCCCTCTCCTACCATTAGTAACTCAGAGAGGAAACCTAGAAGGTCTGTCATTCCACCTCCCAATCATGTCTATTAACGACAGAAAGAAATATCCAAGTTGCCAGAATCCCATGTCTTCTCTGATAGCCTCTTGTAAATGCTTGTTTTTTTATTGTTGTGCTAGCCAGAGATGAGGCATTCTAGTGTTCTAAAATGCTTGTATGCATTCAATTTTTGAGTTGCTGTGCAATGTGCATTCCAAATACCTTTTTTTTTCTTTGCAACTATGCCAATCGCCAAGAAATAACGACCTTCATGTGTGACCAATCACCCCACATGCTACTGCAATGTGGTTGCACGAAAAGTCTCCAACATTTGTCCTGCTCTTGGGCAAATCTTCAAAGCCATTTCCCTAGAAGAGCTTGGTAGAATATTTGAAACCTCTGAAACCCAAATGGAAGCTAAAGTTTGGCACATCACCAGCTGTAATCAAAGTTGAATACCGTGGTTTACCTTTAGGCTTTAGGTGTGGCATTGCTTTAAAGCAAAGCAACAAACACGAAGGTGGGCCAATTACTGAGAACCAGCCGACAAGAATGGTAGTATCAGCTTCATACAATGAGTAGACACCATAAGAGAGAAGCTATCCACCCTCCCCACTGCAATAACTTCCATAAAAACCTCGATGTACGGTCTTGCTTGTCGTGGTACTAAAAATGTAATCTCATCTTATCATCTCAAAATGTTCATAAAAAATGACTTTTCTTCTGAACTTTGCTAAAGGGCCATATCTTTTGCAGAATTTTCGATTTGTCTTCTGCTCTTGAGCAACCGGAGCAGGAATACTATTTGCAGCCTGTGGAACCAGGTAGATGCCGGAATGCTGCATCAATCTGCCCTGTTGAATTTTCTTTTGGAGGTGATCACTTGTGGGATAGATTTAGTGTAAGTTGAATCTTGTGGTCGTATATTTCTTGCTAAGGAGTAAGGCTATATATTGGTGTTCTATCATGCATATGAAAATGGAATGAATGGAAAGGGCTGAAAGCCTGAAACACTGAGCACTGTCAATAAAGTTTAAGCTTGATGGTTTTTAGAGGTTAAAAAATTGATGAATTAAAACAGGAAAAAAAACACAAAATGAGAGATAGAAAAAGGTCATTATAATGGTTTGCTTTTAGGAATGAATCAACATTGTTATATCCAAATTGTTCTGCAATAAAAACTGAGGAATAATGTTGACTCCATGTGGCATCATAATCTAAATTGTGCCAAGCTGTCTCATTAATGTGTTTATGGTGCGGTCATGTATTATCCATCTGTCCTGTTTTATCTGGTATATGTTCAGGTTATTTTCTCTTCCAACTTTTCATGGTGGGTAACACCTCGTCTCTTGCTCAATCATGTGATAGTTGTTCCCATGTTTATTCTGTTAGCACACTCATCAAGCTCACATGTTCTCTGCTTAATTTCCCACTTCGAAATCTATTAGCTTGTACTTAGGTGCCGCCACTGAAGTGCTGAATTGATGATTCTACCTTGTTATTGAACTAGTTATTCTGAGTATTGCAGTATGGAGTTATCAAGTAGTGGTCCTATTCCTTCCTGCAGGTATTTGTCCTATTTAGTGATGGTTCTGTTTACATCCTCTGCCCAGTTGTTCCTTTTGGAAGGTAATTTACATTTCATATTGTGCTCACCATTGTTAATGTTGTAGATGAACCATACATTATTGCTTGCAGTTTTTGTCTGGAATCGGCATTCAACATCCTAATTAGCATGATGTTTACTACTTGAACTTATGCAAACCCAATGTACATGAGATTGCTGTGATTTATGTCGGTTTGGTTCTGTCTGTTACTGTGTGGTACATTCAAATAATTCTGGAAGCAGGTGCATCAGTTGATGCTCAACTCTGTTAGCTCTTGTATTAAAACAGTTTTTCATGATATAAATTTTCACATTGCCATGTGTTTGGGATCGGATGCTTTACTCATCCCTGGGAGGTCCTGTAGTAAATTATCATGTCATTATGGCCACTTTATTTCGTTGTGCTCTATAAGAAATAGGTATCTCTGTCTGATAGAACATATTATCCCCCACACTTTTTGTCATGTTCACATGATGTGGATCTATCGTGATGCTTCAGTTTATTGTTTGTCTATTTATCCCTAGCCCTTTTGCTGATGTTGTGTTGGATGCTGATGAAAATTTGAGTGCTTTGTTTGCAACAGTGTGTACAAATGGGAATCCATATTGGAGATGTATCATGATGCTCAAACATTTGGGCTGGAATCTTCATATCCAAAAGCTGTTAGTAACTCTAATCGGGCAATCACTTGGTTAGAAGCAACATTTCCTGAGCTCTGTCTCGAAGCAACAGGAGGAAATCTATCTGCTGTTAAAGCTCAGCCATATGCTTTATTTGATGCATCCATTTCATTGCAGGTATTGATTTTTCTTGCCTGGTTTTCTGTTGTAATCACTTTCAGACTGGATTTAGGTGTAATTGAACCACACTATGACTTGAAGATTCTTCATTAAGTTGGCATATCGTTGTAAAGTTTTATGCATTTTCTTATTGGAAGTTTTATGTTTGTCTCCTCCACAATGAAAAAAATTTGTAATCTGGTGACCCTTTGGGTAGTTAACTCTAGGGTCTGCCAATAAATCAGCTTCGCTATAAGTACCTCTATGACTTTTAGGACTTGAAGCAGTTCTAGGGAACTCTAACCTATGAAGGTCATCAAGCTTATTTTGACTAAATTTCATAGCATGCTTGATGGTCAAGCTTTCACATTTCAGCTCAATCCAATCCGTCACAATATGACCTGAATCCTCTTTCAGCATTTCAAATCACCAGTTTTTCGTTTATCGAGTCCAGTATTGATAAATATTAATTTTGGGAATCCCTTAGATGGATATTGGATGTCATGAAGTTTGGATGCAAATGCATCGTGTTTGCAGCTTAGTGCTAATGAGTTTTGTATACATAAGTTTGCTTCCTGCTATAGTTACACTAACATTGATTTCAACATCTTTAAAGATGAATAGTGTGTCAGGAAATTAGGGAAAGAAAGAAAACGGGGAGAAAATAGTTATCTCTTGTTTGTTTTGTTTCAAATTTAGAAAGAAGAAGAGAAAACTCCAAGAAAAAGAGATGAACCATAATGATACTTTTCACTTTCAATTTGTTTTCCTTTCCTCTTTCCATCTTCATTTTTTGGGTAATCTTTCCATCTTCATATTCTTTATTAAGTTAGATAACTATTTCCTTTCCTTGGCTCTGTGAAATTAAACAAGCAAGAGTTAATTTCTGTCAACCTTCTTTCTTTTTGGCGCAAAACCAAAGCAAAGAAATTATTACACTTTCTTTGCAGTTTTCTGTTTTTTCTTTCCCTCCCTTCCCCCTGCTTTTCTCATTCTTTCCATTTCTTTTATGTTTTACAGGGTCCTCTCCCTAAAGTAGGTCATGGTGGGGAAGAAGATATACACGCTCAAGTTGAAGAGTCTGAAGGGCGGGCAGTCAGTTTACTCTACAATGCAATCAGTAAAGATTCGATTCTGGTAACAGCCTGGAGTGGTGGGCAACTGCAGATAGATGCTCTAGCAGATGAAATACAGCCAGTCTGGATTGTTGGTACCCCACCTCGTGTGTGTTTCGATTCTCATGACCGTATCGTTGGTGTTGCTATGATATGTGAATCAGTCACAGGCGATCACTCTGCATTGAAGCTTTACGAGCCATCTGATCATACTGTTTGGTCAGGATATCCTCCCCCTTTGTTGAGACTAGCAATGGTGGATTTAGCTCTGCCAAGAAATAGAGAAAGTACTTCTCTTATTTCAATGGTTTCTGACCCCCTAATCCCAGAAAGAATGTTTGTTCTTCATGATGGGGGGATAGATTCCATTGTGTTACATTTTCTCCCTTTTACAAGTCAGACAAGCAGCAAGAATGAAAGCATGAGAACCCCCTCTGTCCATCCTGTTCTTTGCACATCACAAGGAGGATACTCATCTCCTCTTTTTGGTTTCTTGGCATTATCAGATTCATTTGGATATTCATGGATTGTGGGGTTGACCTCCTCTCGTGAATGCATTGTGCTTGAGATGAAAACTTGGGATCTCTTGCTTCCCGTTCATGTTGAAAGGGAGGGAGTTGCAACCTTGGATGAATCAAGAGTTAATGGTAATCTAGTTATAAGCAAAGAACTCCTTAGTGGCCCCAAGGTTGTTCTTCTTCCTCCATCATCAAACCTACGCTCTGTGACTGCTGATTCTATTGAAGGACGATCGACTCTTCATCAGTACTTCAAGCTTTTTCACGAAAATTATGTGGAGTATGCACACAAGGTAACAGCTGCTCATCTGATTTGCATCCAGCCATTTTTGGGTATACAGAGCTACCATGTCCACTTCTACAGGAGAACCTATCTTATCTCCGTTTGCCTCTCTTCTCATCATTCCATTATGTTGTCAGAACATATTATTGTTTATCACTTTGAGTTGCAGAATATGTGTCCTTGTATTTTGCAAAACAATGTTCTGTGGAGTTAGTTATGAGTATTAGGTGTGGGTGTCTGCCTGGAGGTATTAAACTGCCCTAAATCCTTGATCTGTGGGTATGCACCCGTACTTTGGGTGCGGGTACGTGGATACAATCTGAACACAGATAATTATGGATATTGCGTAGAATAGCATGGGACTTAGAAATCAGGTTTTTTAATCTGATGCATTAGAAATTTGTCTGGGATTTAGGGGAAGAAAGGATTTCTACCTCCCATCATTGTGAGATGTTTCTTACCGGCAAACGTGACACTTGGGATTTGGCTGATGAGCACTCCAAAATTGCATTTACTCAGTGACATAGTACGAGGAGCCCTGTCCCTCCCCACCTTTTCCTTTCCCACAAAAGAGGAGGGAAGGGTTGAGGGATGTGCCAATGATATAAAATGGGCAAAAATTTGATTTTTCTCTCCTATCTGTGTGGGGCGTATTTCTTTTCTGTAACTATCAAATTTGAGGATTACCTCATATTTGGAGGACACAAGTATGTTTGGGGAATAGGATTCATGTAACATTATGGTGAAAGACCATATTTGAAGCTGAGGAGCATTGGAAAATGCCATTCACTATACTTACCCAACAAGGAGCCTTCCCCCAAACTCCTCCTCCCTCTTCCTTCTCCCCACAGGAGAGGGAGGGATGGATAATATGAAAAGAGCATAAACCTTATTACTATTTGGAGAGAAATCGGTGGCCAACTTGAAACGCTAAAGAAGTAATAAATGGGTTAAGCAGCTATAGACAATTATATAAATATTAAATAAACACTACTTGAGATTTAAAGATCACCCGGAGCTTGAACTTAATAATCTTTGGACTGCCTCGATCTTAGATTTTTGGATTGTCTAACTGTTCTTTTGGTTATATGTACTTTGGATGTCAAAGTTTTTCATCAATATCAAGAGAAAGATGTTTTCACGACCATGCTTCTTGATTAGACTTGTCCAAGCATGTATGTCAATCTCTCAGGTGTTCTAATATATTCGGGGTAATATGCCTCCTATATTCTTTTTTCTGGTTTTATAGGTGTATTTCGAACTCAAGCATCATGGACCTCAATTAAAGAAAATTATTGAAGACCAGCATGGTCGTTTACGTGTGGCCCATCAAAAGCTCTTGAAAGTTGAGGAGAAACAAGAAAAACTAGACGATCGCATTGCTCGTGCAACTCATGTGCATAGTCTCTTAGAAGAACGCTTGCAGCGGTGGAGAAACTTGCCGGGGGTGCGCAAGAAACCATTGTCAAATGCAGAGAGAGAGTTCAAGTCAGAACTAGGTAAGTAAATCTTTTTTTGCACGTTGTATCTCTTTTCGTTCAGTTACCTGAATATGGAAAGCAATTGTGAGCTAGATGATTGTATTTTTGTTATCCATCGATGGATTTCGTCGATATTCTTTTCAAGTGCTGCTAATAAAATACGAAAGATAGACGTGTTTTTCCTTCTCTTATGAGAAATGCACCTTTTCTTCCACTCAAGCTATTCCTTGTTATTCTTTGAACTGACACTGTTTACGAATTTAGTCATCACCACTAGCTTCTCACCATGCTTTAGTCATGGATGCTTCTTTCTCATTAACTCACGAGTTTCGAATTGTCTTGACTGGAAAACATTTTCCAAAATCATAACATTTGGTTGTAGCTCATTTTTCTTGCTTGCTGGGATCTTCTTTTGGTTTCCCCCCAATGTTACTAACGTGAAACGTTTGATTATTTTGCAGACAGGTTTACTGGGGTTGAGTTGGATGCTTTGCATTCTTCCATTGAAGCTTTGAACGCGCGGTTGCAAAGATATGCACATTCTTCACAGGGCAATCCATCCAACCAACAGAGGCAAATGTCTAGTAGAAGGAAGAATTATGTCCAAGATGACCATATCTCTCTTCTCAAATCTTCACTTGCTAAACTTTCACTTGTAAATAGTGAGAATACGAAAAAGGTTAAACTTCTTGAATCTACACTGAGTCATCGTCAAAGCATCGGCTAATATAGAGGTACAAGTCAATTTCAATCGCTTCTACCCGCACATCTATCAAAGCACAGATCTAGAGTCCAGACACATGCCCTCTCATTAGGGGTGGGTGGAACCCCACAAGGCGAAACCCACCCCATTGCGAGAGGGGGTGTCGGGGCCGTGTCCGGTAGGTCTCCCCTTGTTTTTGTCAATTTCAAATCTGCTTGAAGGGTTGAATAATCGCGTTTTCATTTGTTTGCTCAGCTGGACAGGCAACAAACCGAATTCTTCTAATTTTAAGATTGAGCTAGAGCCCGTCAACAGCCGGAGGAGTTGTTTGGCTTGTTTGAAGCGGAACGTGCTTTTGAAATCAACATTATAGCTGGTTGATTTTCAGGTCTCTTGTTGATTACTTGTCTATATGATGTATGTCTCATGAAGTAGAGCTGAAGAGGGGGACACTATGGCTAAAGTTTTCTTTGTATCAACTCAAAGGACTTTAAACCCTAATCCCTCTAAATTATCCAAAAATTAGCTGTTGAGTTCTGGATTTCTGGGTTAGCATACTATGTAACTGGCCAACAGAGGGTAGAAAGCTACTAATTCCTAGGTTTTTAAATGAGTGACTGACCACTTTTCTAGCTTTACTCAACACATTATAGCATTGTATTTCAGATGTATATGCACAACCATTGGTTATGGTTGGATATGCTAATGATGTGCTTAATTTGTATTCCTTTTTAACCACAAATTACTGTATAAGGAAAAACAAACGCATACTTTTGCTCTAATTTTAATTGGGAGCCCTCAAGTGGGCGGTGGGATTCCCCTAGGATTAATAGTGGATTAATCTAAAAATAATGATACCACGTGGCATTCATAGTGATAGGGTGATATCATTATTAATTTATCATGAATTGACTTTTACCCGTCACGTATAATTTTGGTGTTTTACAATAATGTCAAATAAGTTCTTAGCATTAGCAGAATATTGAATATTCTACACGCATATTATCCCCATTCCCTAAAACAAACTGGCCTAAATATATTAATGTTGTTTTCCTCTCAATCCTGAGTTGCCACGTTGTACTGCTGCAATGTGCAGATTTCAAGCTCTTTTGCTTACGCACACCACTATTTTTAGTAATAGTGTCTCAAAATAAAATGGTATATCTAATATTTTAAATTTATGGAAAATTTTTGAGTTTGGTTTTTGGGTAATGAGTGAAGAGAGAAAATAAGGTAATAATTTGGGATATAGATGTTGAGTGGAGAGAGATAGGTAGAGAAATAAGATGAATGATTGGATATAGGGTAATGAGTGGAGAGAAATGAAAATAATCATTAAAAATATAGGTAATGAGTGGATTTGGGTTTGAAATTTTTTTTCAAAACCCAAAATCGAACGAGGAAACTTCCCGGGTTTTGAAATTTTTCTCTGATTTTTCTGATTTATTATTATTTCCTGATTTTTGGACTCGAGGCGAGATCGGGGAAACCAAATTTGGTTTTTTGTTTGTTGAATCTCATCAGCTTTGGCGACAGACTCTCAGACTCTAACAATAATTGTAAAACATCATTGCAGCGGTGACTGCCACGGGAATAGAATCTTGCTTGACGCAGATCATTAATCAAAGTAATATCATTTACTCTAACAAAATAATTTTTCATGGATCATGGATCCCGAGTGATCTTCACATACATATTTCACCGCATCACCATACTCATATTCATTTTTTTTAAAAACGAAAGTATCCAAATCAATTTATGCACATCTCGATTAATTTTGGAGGATCAATACCACTGCTCATTTGCGGGAGTTTCAATTGAAATGAGAACAAAGCTTTTATATGGACTGCTCTCAAAAGAGTTGATAGCATTTGAGAAGTTTTGAACCAGAAATCTGATTAAGTAGCAAACTCTAAGTCGCAAGCCTTGACCGCTAGGTCATCCCTTTGAATTTTTATTCACTCTTTTTGTTTGGGTTACCAAACCTTGACCGCTAGGTCATCCCTTTGAATTTTTATTCACTCTTTTTGTTTGGGTTACCAGGAAATGCATAAATGAAAACGTGAAAAACAAAAAAATGATACCGATCTCATATTCATGTGTTGTCCATAAGTCACGGATCAAATAATCGCTCTACTTATCTATCTTTATGGTGCCCCATTTTGTCCGAATTTCCGTTTGACTTTTACCATAGGAATGTGTAACATAAATCATGAAAAGGTAGGAGTAAAAAAAATTACAAACAGCAAAACGAAATTCACAAACGGGAAAAAAATAATACCGTGGCTGAAATAATTACGTAGTAATATTTTCTTTGAAAAAGCATAATGTTTTCACGATACGATGCCCATCATTATTTAAAAAGGGGTATAATTTTCAAAATCACTTAATTCACAGTATACTCCATCATATTCACTGCTTCGTTGTAATTTGACATTTATCATGAAAAAAATAGTACTACAAAAGTAAATTCGACAAAAGATATAAATTGGGTCTGCGTAGAATATAGTGGGGCTACGTAGAACATCCCATCTTCGGTGCACAAGTACTGTTTTCTCTCTTTATTTCTCTTTATATAGCTTAGCCACTTGGGTCTGGTCTGGTGAGAGAGAGAGAGAGAGAGAGAGAGAGAGAGAGGAAATGGGGAGGCTATTTGTGGTCAATCTAGAGGGAAAGATCTACGGCTGCAAGCACTGTCAAACCCATCTAGCTCTCTGTGAAGACATCGTTTCCAAGGTTTCCTTCCCTTCTCAACTTTTGATCGGTCTGGTTTTTTTCTTTTCATTATGTGCTCTTTGTTCTGTCATGTTTTGATACGGGATTTCTCCTTGATGATCAGATAGTTTATAATTGAAATAGAGTGAGGATTTATCTCTGCCAACCTAGAAATGAGGAACCCCCAATTGGGTCTTTCGTCCTTTGACCCCTAAGTTGGTGTAGCAACCCAAAATAGATGAATGGGGTTGGTAAATGCTTTTCCTCTTATGGGAGTCTTGATTGTTAATTATCTTGATGACTTGATCTATGTTACATAGACTTTGTTACGAGTACGTGTCTAAGTGTCGGACTCATCTAATTCTCATACCAACGACGTTGGGATACTGAAATATGCATCTACTTTAGCAGATATGTTTATTTTTCCCAGGTAGATTGCGTTTATAAGGTGCCATATATCGTTTCATTCACAGTACGATAATTGCAGTAAAATGGGATCAGTTGTTAAATGTAGGTACCCAATGCACATATTATGCACATATAGGTAATGCAGGGTGTCCTGGGCCAACTTGTGCGCACTTTGGACTAATCCCTATAGCCCCACAGCCATTTTACAAGTTTACGCATGGGGTGTGGTGGTCCCAAAGAGTTGGGGGCAAAGGGAATCGAACATAAGACCTTTGGAGGGAGCAAACCCCTAAGTTTCATTTTCATACCAAGACCACTATGCCAACCGTTGGGTTGCACGTATTTTAAATTGTATGTTTCTTTATTCCTTTGGCAATTTATTCTTGGATATGGAAGGTATGTTTCTAAACAAAGTGGGCAGGCCAACATCTTTAGTTTACACACTCCAAATTATTCAACTTCGGTTTGATGGTTACTAATCCAACTTCAGCGGTGACTAATACCTTTGATTGCTTTGTGTCAAGTTTATGTAAGTGGGAGCTTTCCAGGAAGCAAATGTTCTGACTATGTGCATTGCCTGTGTTCTTTGATTCAGTCTTTCCAGTGCAGGCATGGGAAGGCTTACCTCTTCAATAAGGTGTAAGTTGTTTCTTGATTTCGGGCAAGCCATTTTAGTGTCTTAGTACCTGACTCTTGTTCGCACAACTTGATTTGGATATATGATTTTACATTTTCTTGAACCATGAGATGCCATCTATTTGTAAAGCTTTCTGTCATGTCTTCTTGGAATTGTAAGGCATGTTATCCTTTCTTTTTCTTCTTGTTTTGGATGTGTGCGAGTGGGGGGGGGGGGCGGGGGCTCTCTCCACAGTGGTTAATTTCCGTATAAGCTCTCTCCACAGTGGTTAATTTCCGTATAAGATAGTGCGAGGTTAACACCCCAAAGGGTCAAAAGTAAAACAAATTAGGAGGCCAACCAGGCTACAAAGGGAAGATGGGAATATATTCTAGCGAAGTAGGTGAACAATAAAGTTTGTCTGGGACAAATTTTAATGCTTTTGCGCCAACGTTCACATCTCAATCAAGTCCAACTCCAAAGCTTGGTAGAGGGTGGAAAATGGTGATAGAAGTTTCTTGCTTGGCCAGGTTGTCATAACCTAAATTTGCCCCTTTGAAGTGCATGGTGGATATGGAAGTTTTACTCCCTCACCAGGTTAATGGTATTCATGAATAATCGCATCTCCAACAGCATTAGACAAAAAATGAGATTGAGCTCTTTTCAACATATTGTCATCTTGCATTTGTGTGACATGTTTGGGACATGATTACTTGCTCGCAGTCGATTCTTCAAATCATTGATAAATACTCCGTACTCTTTCACCCTTTTATTTTGGTATCAAGGGTTTTTAGAGTGTTCGTAGTATTTAGTTGCTTAAAAAAGAATATTTTCCTTCATTGTGTTGATTGTTTGCAAGTCCCCTTCTTCACCTTCTATATGTCTAAATGCATATGAACAAAACAGGAGAGAGATTGATTGAGCAACTGCTGCTATCGATATTCAACATACAAAATGACAAATTGTATAATAGAGTATGCTTGTGGTTGGGCTTCAAGTTATGCTCTCTCTGGAGTCTGGACATAATGTCATTAATATCATGCGTAGACATGGAAATACTTGATCTTCTTATGTTTTATGCTCTTGACTCCTATTTCTGGCAGAGTGAATGTCACTGTTGGGGATAGAGAAGAAAGAATGATGATGACGGGATTGCACACTGTTGCTGACATTTTCTGCGTAGGATGCGGATCAAATGTGGGATGGAAATACGTAAGTGCTGGAGGCATCTATTCTATATCTTGTTTCTTGTATATCTTCGTTATGTTTATGTTTTTTAGTTGCTTGGTTGTTTCATTTTCAGGAATTTGCCAATGAAAAGGGCCAAAAGTACAAGGAAGGAAAATCTGTCCTTGAGCGGTTAGTGTGATAGCCTCAGCTTCCTCACTTCAGTTGTCCTTTTTTTTTTTTTTTTCACTTTCCCTCCATACATCCATGATCCTTAAAGCCGTGTTTGGATCAATGACTTACGGAAGGATTCACGAGAAAGGAAAAGATGAATTGAGAATTCGGAAGTTATCCTTAGGTTTCCCTGTCACTTCTCTTTCCCTTATTAATCCCTTCACAAATCGATGATCCAAGTACAGCCTAGAGGGGGAAAAGGCGTTTGAGATTTCGTTATTCTTTTAATTGGGCAGGTTTAAGATTTCAGCCCCGGATGGAAGCAACTACTGGGCAAGTCATGAAGCACATGTTGGTGGAAGTGATGCAGATGATGTTTGATTTCTCTTAATTCCAACTGTAAATTCTTAATCCTCCCTGTTCTTTCATTCAACTTGTGGATTTGGTAATTTATCATTTCAGCCAGCTGCACTATGTTGCCCTTATGACTTGTACCAAGACTCCACTTTTAATATTGGGTTTACTGCTACAAACTTCTGTTAGTACTTCGATGATTCTAATGGCTTTGGTATTGTCCTTTTGGTTAAAGATACTCTCTTTTCTGGAAACAGACTTGCGAAATACAGAACTTTTGTCTGTTGTTCGGAACTTTTGGTTTATAAGAATTCTGTGGGAAGAATCACATCAATGGAAAAAGATTGAAAAGATCACCCGAGAACCATTTCGTACATGAGTAAGCGCTGAAAATGATATCCGTGTTTTTGTCCTAATTTTTCTTTTTCGAAAGGATACTTTTGCAAAATGCTGCAACCCAATGGGGCCGTTATTCTCTCCTTGTTTATTTCTTTCTGTTCCCTTTTTCGTTCTTATTAGAACATGGTCATTGGGTTGCAATCGAAGTCGCATAACGGGCGAGCGGGTGCTGGAGCGTGATTCATGAAAGCTTCTTTCAGAAACCTCTCAAACAACTAAAATTTGTGAGTGTGAGGATTGAGAGTGCAAGTGAAGGACAAGGATTGAAAGCGGGAGTGGAAGGCCTTTGAAGGATTATGCGTCTAAGGTTGCAATCACAATGTATGCCATGTGGTGAATCTGGTGTACCTGTATTTGGATAAGGAAGCCATGAAAATTCCTTTTATCTCTCAAGCTTTGGATCTGAATTTACTGTGCCGTTTGGGTCCAATGTGCTCTAGACCAAGCAAAGCAGGTTTTTTTTTTTCTTTTCCAAACGGTGTACATCAGTGAGGGTTAGGGGTTGGTTTTGTAAGTCTACAAGGGGTTCAAAGGCTGTACATAGCCTTGAACCACAAATGCCCCTAATGGAGCTCGCACCCTTGCCTCCCACGAGGGAAGGACTAGGAAATACTATTGGGTTACAAACCCTTTGGCAAGCAAAGCAGGTTACCTTAGGAAAAAAGGGATGGAAAGTGGTACCATTAATGAACATCTAGTCGATGAAAAAAAAAATGAACATCTAGAAATTGGGGGGATTTTCTTTGAGGAAAAGTTATTAAGTGCTTTTGGAGATCAATCTCTACACATTGGTGGGAGCTCCTTCACAAAGTGTATTGCTCCACAATGTGTGGCGAAGATTGGCCTTGAGCACAGAGTGCTCCAAGACATTAATAATCACTCTTCCTTGAGATTGCATATGGTTGAAAAGTGTTCATGGAGAACAGAATTTCTAGAAATCGGGTGAAAAAAGGATGTTTATAAGGGCAAGTTCTACTAAATAACCACAAGGCAAGTCCATTCATGTGACAGTGATCAATGGATCATAAACAGCTTAAATTTGGACTTGAGGTTTCTGTAATGCACTTCAGGGATATCCCGGTTCCGCTGTATTGGTGAGTGAGTGAACTGAACAAGAATGAAAAATCCACGGGACATACGTCACTAAGGCCATGTTTGATTGGGTGAACTAAGGAGGGGCTGCGTATTTTGTCGGATGAGCCATCTGGACCAACAGTGAGAGGATACCAAATACCCACATCTCTTGCAAAATGTACCCTGCCTGATGTTAAGAATAAGGTGCCTCGGCCTTCGGAGCAAAACCACGAGAATTGGATAAAAACAAGCACCAGTTTCCCAAGTAACCTCGGATGAAAACAAGCACCAGTTTCCCAAGTAACAGAATTTCTGTTATCCAATCTTGAACTGATAATTCCAAGAGCAAGACAATGAACTGAAAGGAAGTAGTGTATTATAACAAATCAAAGCAACCGAGTCTGCTAGAGTCCTAAAAAGGTTTGCCCGACACAAAGGGGTTGCACTCCACCTAGCAGAAATGCAATTTTACTACACATCACAGTAAAAACTCTGGAAAACCATGTTTTCCTTACATATACAGAAAGAAAATATATATAATAAAAGTTCAGCTCCATGCAACCAGAGCTCGACTTACAAAGCTAATAGTAACTAAAGACTACCACGAAACCCTCAAGCAACGGCTATAGCCTCAACAGGGGTTGCTGTGGGTACATCCTTTGGAGGAGCGGTAGTAGCAACGGAACCTTCACCACCAGTTTTGGCATCCTTGGTGGTGGGTGCTGGCGGAGGAGAAGGCTTCAGGTGTGGAGGTGTATTGTGCTTCAGCTTTATGAGTATCTGCCTCATCCTCGCTAGGTCAGTTGGTTTTCCAGGCTTTGGCCCTTGTACTACAACAATGGACGGCTGCTTCTCCTGTTCTTTCTTTCCTCTCTTCTTCACTATTGTTGGCAATTCATTAGGGATGAGGTCTGCGATTGTCTTCCAGTAGTTCTTGTCTGCGTCGGCATGGAATTTCTCTTGGCTGGCCAGAAATACCTGAAGTGCGTACACAAAGTTACACATTTATGCTTCACGGGTCACAGACTCACAGGCACAAAGGCTCCGTTTGGTTACATTCAAAGAAGGAAAAAAGATGTAGAAACTTGTTCAGTTGACGATTTTTTGAAGCATCAAACAGATGTTTCAAATTCTCGAAACCCATTACCAGTACATGATGAATGTGACATGAAAATGTTGTTTCAAGAAATAATGGTTGAAAGGTAGCTTGGATAGATGATTGTCCCACCAAGTCATTTTAAAATCAAACTGTAAAACCTTTCATCTATTTGCACTGCTGCTGGCCAGATATAAAACCATGAGATCCACTGCACAGACCGGGGCGAATTCTTCAAGAATTCCATTAACAATGAAGATACTCATTGTTCTTTTCCTCAAGAAATTGGTATTATAGTAAATCTCGTGTGTTTTCCCTGGATAGTATAAAGCCAAGACATGCACCTTGCCATCTTCCCTCCTCAAAATCGGGGTTATCAACTCTCAAGGGATGCTAAAAACATATAATCAATTATCAAATTTTGCTCTCTAGGCCCATCTCATGTCATCCGACTCATCCCACTGGACTGGGAGATAACCCACTAGATGAATGAAGGCCCCGTCACGCTTTTTTGTTATTTATTTTTTATTTCCATAGTACTTCCATTTGTCCCCAATTAACCAACATGTACTCATGCAATGGAAGATGACTGAATAAGAACCATTTTAATGACGGATGAAATAAAAAATCATTTTGAACCAGCAAACAACTAAAACATCAGAAAGTATACCAAGAATAGAAACCTCCATCCTTACCTTCTCCTTTTCCCTGTTAGCAGCTTTGTTGGTTTCACAGCTGACCTTTCTTTTACTGTAGAAGTCAACCTTGTAGTCCTCTGCTTCCTCAATAATTTGGCTCAACAATTCCCTCTCTCTCTTCTCCTTCTCCTCAAGTCGAATTGCATTCATCCTGGAATTTTTGAAATGCAACATGAATACTTCTCATCACAGTCATATTTTTAGCTTTCAGTCAATAAGGTGAATTAATCAGTAGGTTTTAGCAAATTCTGCTAGCTCCTCGAACACTTCTTTGTGACAAACATAAATACACAGGCAACCACGAGTGAATTATTACACCATGTCAGTCCATCCACTTGATATAAAAACTACTTTTTGTGGGATAACTGTGCCTTTGATGGATCTCCCCATCCCATATAATGATAAAATGTCATAAAACCAGAAAGATCCGGAAAATGATTTGATTTGCACGGATACCCTAATCAACAACAGACACCCTTTCCAATAATCGTTATTGAATCCGCAAATGCAAATTTCCATTCAATCGAAAAGAAAGAAAAAAAAGAAGAAGGGCTGATTGACGTTAGAAAGACTAATACTCACAATTCATGCACAAAATTCCTATTAACTCCCTCAAGTGACCGAATAGAGATGCAGATAAACTCGTCCAAACCCTTCTCCGTCGAGTAGGACCCTCCGCTCTCAATCCTTGCTCTGCATGTGTGCATGGCTTGCCTAGCCCAGCAACAAACACTTGCCGTTTTACAAATGCTTCAGTTCTTTTTTCTGGCCATTTACCATAGGATGTCCTAGCACAAGGCATTGAAGCCAAACGGCCAAAATAAGGTCCTGCCATGCCTTGCCTAGCCCAGTGACAAGCACATGTCGTTCCATGCCTTGCCTACCCCGGCGACAAGCATATGCCGTTTCACGAATACTTTGCTCTCAATCTTCACTCTCGCGAATTTTAGCAATTCAATATCTTTTCGAAAGATGATTTCACGCTCACTCTCGTGTATAGCGAGCTTCTGTATTATGTGACCTAGGTCCGAACCACTTCAGTTTTTTTTATTTTATATATATAACAAATAAATCTATTGAAAAGGCATAAGTGGATGCCACCCATGTACAAATTACGAACTACTTCACTAAAATGGAAAACAAACTGAAACCTAATAAAGTCAATAGATCAATTCACAGATAAAAAACCAATCGAAACAGCTAACCTCCTCCATTCTCTAAGGGCGAATCCTTCCTCGTGCTCCATCTCCGCCGGTGGCGGCAAAATCGGCCCATTCGCCTCCACGTAGCCGCCGTCAAACCCCGTCCCATTCGCTTCCTTCGAGAATTCGGTCGGATCGGGCGAGAATCCACCGCCCGAGACGTAGATCGGCGACTCGACGGCGGAGTCCACGACGGACTCGGATTCGGCGAAGTTGGAGAAGGAGTCGAAGCGCTGGGAAGGCAGGCGAGGGTCGTAGCCTTGATATCCGTCGTCGTTGAAGGGCCGAGTTGTGGGGGCGGGCGAGTCGTCGCTGAGTTGATCGAACGAGTCAGTGGAGAATGAAGAGGCCATGGTGGTTGTAAATCTTGGAATTCCGAAATGGTCTCGCTCTGTGTGCTTGTGCCTCGGTGTTGAGTCACTGGTGCCTTAAGTGGATTAATGTCAAGTGGGTCGGCTTAAGCCCAGCCCAAGGTTAAGAAAGATAACGAACAGCTGTAATCCGGCTATAGATGTGTCGAATGGGCCGTGCCGTACCCGCTCAACCCATTTAGTTCCGTGCCAAATGTGTTTCATGCTGTGCATAGCCCTGTCCATCTATTAGTCACGTCGTACTGGGCCATTTTAGAATATGCTCGATCCGGGTTGACCCACGAGCACTCGTAACCTTGTGTCGTTCCGTGTCGTGCCCCCCATCTTTTAGTCATATGTTGTACTGGGCCATTTTAGAATATGCTCGGTCCACCTTGACCCATGAGCACACGTAACCCCGTGTCATTCTGTGCCGTGCCTCCGATTGGAATTTTTTTTATCGGGCATTGTAAAGATGAAAGTATAAAAATACACATAATTTATTAAGAATTGCAATTTTGTAATACAATGAATGTAAAAATATGTAAGAGTTGCATTATTATAGTTTGAGTACATTCTAACTATGTTAACACCTCCTCAACTATTAATCATTTAGAATTCTTTAACCTTAAGCTCCAAAAAATTCAAAATAAATATGATAATTCTCTGCCGATAATCATGAACATTGTAACTCATCAATTGTGGGACAAAGTGTGTATTGAGTGTACATCTACTTTGGTTAATTATTTTACATTTTTGAATTTTTGCTCGTGCCATGCCCGTGCCAAGTGCCCAAACAACGACTTAGCGTGGCCTGCTATAGAGATTGTGCCATATCATGCAGTGTCCAATTTGTGTCGTGCCACTCTAAATGTGTTGAGCTTGTGTCGTGCCTGTCTTGGCCCGACCTATTTGACACCTCTAAACCCACCCTAAAATTTTGGTAATGAGAAAGTTAATGGGTAAATATTTAATGGTTAAAAATGTAGAATAATTTTGAAAAGTGGAGGTAAAAATTGATGTGTAAAGTGTAATGATGATATTTTTTTTATGAAGTTAGATTTAGGCCTTGTTTTCACTTAATTTAAAGTTGTAGTACTTGATTTTTTTTGTTTTGTCTTTATTCAAAAAAATTATCGTTTGTTAATTTGCGCTCAACTTTTATGAATTATAGGTTTGACTCAACTAGATTAACCAAAAAAATAAAAAAAATACTATGACATTTACCTAACATTATTAGAAAACATCAAGAAAAATTCGGAAAATCAATTATTTTTTGACTTTTTCTTAAACATTCCAAATACAAAAAAACAAAATATCCGTTAAACCTGTCACTTTCTGATAACCTCCCTCTAATTTGTTAATAAAAGAAAGCTACTGTAATTATCCAGAAATATCAGGGGAGGTTTCTGTATTTTTTCCAAAATAGAAGTACCAGTAAAACAAAATCTCTTTCTCAGCGAGTCGTCGTTCATCTTTGCCCCCTCTCCCATCGGATCCACACCCGATTATTTCCCATGGCGAGCCTCTGGAGAGCCGCGATGGGCGGCGCCACCCCCGACTGCGGCGGTGTCGAGTTCTGGTCCGCCCCCGAGCGGTCCGGCTGGCTGACCAAGCAAGGCGAGTACATCAAGACGTGGCGCCGCCGCTGGTTCGTCCTCAAACAGGGAAAACTCTTCTGGTTCAAGGAATCCATCGTCACCCGCGGCTCCACGCCGCGCGGCGTCATCCCCGTGGCCACCTGCCTCACCGTCAAGGGCGCCGAGGACGTGCTCAACAAGCAGTTCGCGTTCGAGCTCTCCACTCGGTCCGAGACCATGTACTTCATCGCGGACTCGGAGAAGGAGAAGGAGGACTGGATCAACTCGATCGGACGGTCGATCGTGCAGCACTCGAGGTCGGTCACCGCTAACGAGATCGTCGATTACGATAGCAAGCAGTAGAATGAGACGGATGTGTGTACTCGTCGATTGTTATCGAAATATTATGTGCGTTCGATCTTTCTCTTCTTGATGATTTTGATTTTTCATGTTATGTGCGTAAATTGTATATTAAATAGCATCACCAGCCCTAATTCCTAATTTTCCTCAAATTTGAGTAAAAGTTTATGAAACGCTCCGGTGGATAAACTCAAATCTAAGCACAAATTTGAGCAGAAGCTTCATTTAATGGCATGATTGTAAATTGGGGAGGAGGAAAATGGCTTTATAATGTTTCAGTAAATATTCGAGTTAAACTCAATTTGGTTTAGGTTTGGGTCGAGGAGTGGAATGGATTTTAGGGTTTTTAACTCGAAGGTCGAGTTTGAGTGAAAAGAAGGGTAAGAGCTGGAGATGCTAATATATAAGTTGATTGTTTTGTTGTCAGATCTTAATGTGATCTTGTGGTATTGTTTGGAAGATGTTCATTTGTGAGTGTATTGTAACATGTGACTTGTTGGTGATTATGTAAGATGAGAAGATCAATTTCATGTGGCATTTGTTGTTCTGAATTCATTAGTGGGGATCATTTTGGCTAGTTTTATGCGCATAGCGGGTACAGTAATTTCAGGTATTTTCGCGTTTGATCTTCGTAAGAGTACTCTATGTTCTTGCTATTTGTTTGAGATCTTAAATTTGATGAAATTGGAGCACCTGTGCTGTAACTGCTATTCGTTTGAACTTATTATTGTTCATTTGTGTTTGTGATTTTGTTGCATGCTTCAAAAGGTGAATCTACGTTATTGGGAGCATGAATACGATACTGATTGTGCTTGCATAATTGCTGAACTGTGTAGTCAAATGCATGTTTTTGCTCTGAGCTTAGTTTTCCAAAATTATTGCTATGAGACCCTGGGTTCGAGTCTTGCTAGAGGGTAGCTGCATCGCAATCTTTTTGCTGGCTTCTGAGTTGATAGAGTTAAGATCTTGGTGCTAATGATTGGCATGTTCGAAATTTCTCTCCTTTTAATGTACCATGTGGTAAGAGCAATACAACGGTCTGAAGCTCATACATGAAGCACTAGCTAATGACAAGAACCAAGCAACTATCAGTAAAGCTCTGGGGAATTTTCTAACATGGGAACTTTTGAGGAAAGTGAGTTTTTCCTTTGTTAAATTACATGGGATCCATGGTCTGCTATGAGACTCAGGTGGGAGTGTGGCTAGGCATCAGGCCTCCCCCTGAACCCTAAGTCTCGGCCATTGGGATTCAGGGAGATGTATCTAAAAGAGTTAGGTGCAATTACGGGATACCTCATTGTTGTTTAGGTGTATGTCATAGGATACTATGACTACAGGATCAGTCCTTCTCTTTCTGCCATTCAAGCTTATACTTGTAAGTGTTTAAGGTTTTCTTTCTTTTGTTTCTTATGGTTTCTTGACAGTATCAGGACACTAACAATGTTTTTGAACTTCGAGTTTGCCAACGGAAAGGGCAGCTAGATTGTATATACAAGTTCATCTTTTTGTGGGTAACGAACTAAAAAACACAAATTCCATTTTGACAGGTAGCCAGGTACTATTAAATTTCTTCTCATTTTCCTAACCCAACTACGTAGTTAATACAGAACGGACACTAATCAAAACGCATCTTCTTTCTCTGCACTCTTCGCATCTTTTCCCTTTCCTTGCCCTTTTGCTCTACTGAATATAACTTCTGAACCATTGAGGTCGCAAGTTGCAACTGTCGTATGATACATTGGCAAGTAAAAAAGATTGAGGAATACTGTACATCGTATCCCGTCGGCCACTATTTTTATAACATTTCGAAAGGCCAATGAACTGGGATTTCCCTCTTGGTTCAGCAGATCCTTCTTTTGTTTGTTTCCTTTATGATTTGCTTGGACGTAGTGATCAATTATTTTGCAAGACATTATGCGTATACAACGACGAATGTATAAAATTACGAGTACTTAAAAACTGGATACTATCTATGAGAATTTCCATGATGGCAGTTAATCCTATCACAACCTAGGTGTCCATTCTTCCGCCAGGCAATTCGGCAGAACATGCAACCCCATCCTCACAAGGGAAACAAGCATTCTCTTATTTTGGTTTGGCTGACCCTCTCTTTCTCGGCATCATTTTCAGCTTCGTTAGGTTCTTCTAACATGTGCATCCACAATCTCAATCACTCTTTTCGGCAATGCTGACTCATAGAACTCATGAAGAGTTTGTCCATTGGTGAAAATTTCATCTATCGGCCTTTTTCCTGTCAACATCTCCAATAGAATGATCCCATAGCTGAAACCCTTTCTTTGTGAAGTTTGGGCGAGCAGGTAACTGCATTTCTACAATGCCTCCACAAAGCTGTGTGTTTACAACCTGTGAAAGATAAAGGATTGTTGATCAGGGAGGAAAAAAACCAATGAAAAAGGCTAATTGCAAGAATTGAAAAAATATACTCCATATTAAAGAGAGAGAAAATTCAGTAAGCAACAAAAAAGCATTATTATAATTATTGAAATTTTAAGGGAAAATTTCAAAATGGCATATGAATTTTGCATCAAATGTCTCAGACACCTGAATTTAAATTTATTTCAATTAAACACCTGTACTAACAAAATTCCCAAATTTAAACCCCTGCCGTTATACTCCGTCCACTCTGTCCCAAAAATTGCTGACATGGCAGTTTAATTTTAGTTTAGTTTTTCAATTATTACCCTATTTCTTTCTCTGATCATTACCATATTTCTCAAATTATTATTTTCTCACCTCTCTCCAATCATTACCCATCTCTTCAATCATTATCTTATTTCTCTCTCCACCCACTATCAAAATTAAACTAAACTAAAATGCCAACCAAACAAAGCCAAAAAAGTTAAGGTTTCCTTCGGGTCTTTATGGTAGAACTCTCAGGGTGGGTTTGCATTGAAAAGTTAAGTAACTTATTTTTTCATTTGTATTCAAAAAATGACCTTAACCCAATTTAAGTTAAAACTCATAAATTAGGTTAAGGTCATTTTTTCTTCAAAACGTGAGGTAAAGTGAGGAGTTTGGCTTGGGTGCACTGTTCCCCGTTGCAAACACGTGCAATGGGGCCACTTAAACGGGTAAGAGATGCCGCATCAATAATTTTTTGGACGGAGTATAACGGCGGGGGTCTAAATTTGGAGATTTTGTTAGTACAAGTGTTTAATTAAAATAAACTTAAGTTCAGGTGCCTCTGTGACATTTGGTGCAAAGTTCAGGTGCCATTTTTAAATTTTTCCGAATTTTAATAATACAAAGCACTTAAAGTAACTGAGCTTGCACAATTAGTTTCTCACTCATTTTAGTTTTAGGGCGCTGTTGTTATTCGCAGCCCTTTATTTTCTCCCATAACTCGTTAAAAATTTTCAATTATACTTGACAGTTAGTTACCGAAATTGAGATATATTTTCAGCATCCAATTATCGAAATACAATATTTTTTTCAACAGCTATTTACCGAAAATGTATGTTCGGCAGTTCTTTACCGAAAGTTGAACATATTTTCGACATGTAATTACCGAAATATAATCTTGTTTCAACAGCTATTTACCGAAATATTATGTATGATTTTCAACAACCATTTACCGAAATGTAGTGGGCTATGGGAGAAAATAAAGGGCTGCGAATAGCAGCGCTCTAGTTCTAATAGACAACATAGTTAATTCATTAGTCTTTCTCATAGCACTGTTTATGAACTTCAATAGCGAAAGAGCTTCTCTCTCTATAGAGACCGGCCTGAGGATGTCTGTTGGTCTAGTCTTCCAATCAAAAGTTTGGAGTGCAGGAAACTTGTTGAAATGGCAAATTCATAACATAACGGCCTCTTACAATGTTCACAAGTTCTATCAGGGCAGATGAAGACATTCCTGTATTCAGATCAGAATTGTACTAACTACTGCTGTAGATTATGTACAAGCATTACATTCAGCTTATTACAACGATTAATGTTTAGGTGCAAACAGACTGATCGAAAGACATCCATTCTCTGTTCCGAATCAAGTATTTTGTCGCAAAAAATGAGAATCTGACGAATTCACAATAGGCTTATACGAAGGAATGTACATTAGAGCCTGAAATGAAAAGAGGAGGCTTTTCTGGTGCATAGCTTCTCTAGATTGAAACCCTCTTTTTTGTTACCGCAAAGCTAACTAGGCTGCGACATTTTGAACAAACAAGCGACGGTGGAACAGATTGAATTGGTGGTTGTATATTTTTTTTCACCGAGTTGCTTAGCCGGTGTTATGTTATATTTGTAGCTCGGGTGCTCCTCGCCTCGTAAGAAATATAAAGATCTTTTTTCAATAAAAATATATGAAGTTCGAGCTCTAGAAAAAAAACCCGAGAAAAAGGGCGAGGGAATAGAGTTTTAAAAATCAACAAAAGAAAATGATTGCTTGTAGAATTAACACTCAAACCCTCTTGAATAATTGGAGTTGCTCCAAATCCTTCTTTGAATCCTGTCATTTTTCCAATTCAACTTACAACCACCAAGATAGAGGAATTGGTCCCCGTGTGTTCGCAAGCTGGCCCAGACACTTTGAGTTATCAAAAACAAAAACATAAAAAGTAGGTTGCGGTGTCCTCATTTCTCACGAAACCAGTGTGTGCTAATAACAAGGGTTAACAATATCTTAATGTCAATGCAGTGCACGTAATCGTGATATATGTTTGTCAAAGAAAACAGTTTTTTTACCTCTTGTTTTCTTGACCTTTGGCCCCTCTCCACTAGCCAGCCATTTTCATGTCATTCGTCCACTTCACATAGTATAAGTCCATTTTTAAGGCTCCAGTCCTGTACCAATCAATGACAACGCAGCGGGAGGATTAGTCTTCCAAGTAGACCATTTAAATTGGCAAAGAATAAAAAAAGGTTGAGTTGAATCAAAGAACAATAACAGTATGAATGCAAGTACAATGATTTATCAAGAGCACCCCTTTTCAGCTGTACGGAACACCTACTTAGACTCCTAGAGAAGGGTAGAGACGTCAGTAGAAGACCCATCTATGCTAGTTCTAACTTTTTGCACTATATATTGCAGTACTGGCATGCCATTAAGGAGAAACATTCTTCTTGTTCTTCATTCAAATCTCCCATTATTTAAGTTTGGTTTGGTTTTTGGAAAAAAATTTCCAACTCAAAAAATACTCATGACCTCTACTTTCAAACATTACTCTCCACTCATTATCCATATCTCCGATCATTATTTTCATTTCTCTCTCTATCTCTCTCCACTCATTACCCCTACTTCCAAACATTACTCTATTTCTCTCTCCACTCATAACCACAAAAAATTTCTCAAAAACTCATCCAAACACAGCATTTAGAATGCTTAAGTTGATGAGGTTGATATTGTCATCTCTGTTAATTCACAAGATCAAGCTACTCAGCTTGGTGTTCCTTCTCACCACTACTACAAAAGTAGCCTCCAGTTTTAGCAACAAAACGGATCACCTAGCATTGCTTTCCTTCAAGGAACTTATAGCCGAGGATCTGCTTGGATCGTTAAGTTCGTGGAACAATTCTCTCGATCTCTGCGAATGGAACGGAGTAACGTGCAGTCGCAAGCATCATAGAGTAGTGGTTCTGGACTTGAGAGGAAAAAGCCTGAGGGGGACCATATCACCTTTCCTGGGAAACCTCTCTTTCCTGAGATCCATTTACCTCCAGGAGAATAGATTCCATGGAAAAATCCCCCTGGAGCTCGGCCATTTGTTCCGGCTGCAACATCTGAATTTCAGTAGCAATTCTCTCGAAGGGGAAATTCCAACCAATTTGTCAAACTACCTCACTGTCATTGATTTCCAGTCTAACAACCTAGTTGGAAAAATTCCAGCATCATTTGGTTCTCTCTCCAAGCTCACGATTCTTGAGCTTGGCACAAACAATCTCATCGGAGAGATTCCACCATCTTTGGGTAACCTCTCTATCCTCCAAACACTCTATCTGGGATGGAACAATCTCAGAGGAACTGTTCCGAATTCCATTGGTCGACTTTCCAACCTTCAAATTTTTCGGGTTGGCGTGAACAAATTGACAGGTATTGTCCCTCCTCCACTTTACAATATCTCCAGTCTCAGAACTCTAATCATTGCGTATAATCAACTTACCGGTAGTTTGCCCCAAGATATTGGCCTCACACTCCCCAACCTGCGTAGAATATCCATCGGGGCAAACAAAATGCGGGGACTCTTTCCAGTTTCTTTTTCTAACGCATCCAGATTGACAGCTCTTGATCTATCAATAAGCTACCTTTCCGGACCAGTTCCCCATGACCTAGGGAGAAAGATGAAAGATCTTGATTGGCTAAATTTTGGTGATAATAATTTAGGCAGTGGGGATGCTAGTGACTTAAGGTTCATCGATTCGTTAACTAACTGCACCAAGCTGCGTCATTTGGATTTCTATGAAAATGGTTTTCGTGGCATTTTACCCACTTCCATAGCCAATTTCTCAGGCCAACTAAATATGCTAGATGCTGGAGAAAACCAGCTGGTTGGAACCATCCCTAGCGGAATTTCAAACCTTGTAGGGTTATTTGACCTTAATTTAGACCAAAACCTCTTTTCAGGTGTCATTCCCTTCGAAATTGGGAAGCTTGGAAACATGCAACAACTAGATTTCAGTAGAAATAAACTGTCTGGTCCCATTCCATCAAGCATTGGGAATCTCACAAAAATATTTCAGTTGAAACTACAAGAAAACAGCTTAAATGGAACCATACCTTCAACTATTGAAAACATCCTAGACTTGCAAATCTTGAATCTTTCATATAATCTCTTAGTAGGTCCGATACCCAAAACCGTAAGCCTTCTCTCCACTTTATCTTCCATCTACTTGGCTCATAACTTTTTTACCGGTCCGCTGCCACTCGAGATTGGCAACTTGAACAATCTACAGGAACTAGATGCATCAAGCAACAAGTTGTCTGGACATATCCCTAGCACTTTGGGAAATTGCTTGAGATTGGAAAGCCTTCTTCTGGAGTTTAACATGTTCCAGGGTAATATTCCTCCCTCTTTTAGCTCCTTGAAAGGAATTGAAACGCTGGATCTTTCGCACAACAACTTGTCCGGCCAAATTCCAAAAGATCTAGCAGCCCTCATGTTTTTGAAGAATCTGAACTTGTCCTTTAACAACCTGGTTGGTGAGGTGCCCTCACATGGTGTCTTCAAAAACTTGAGTATAATTTCACTTGTTGGAAACACAGGCCTTTGTGGAGGCATTGCAGAATTGCAGCTGCCTGCTTGCCTGAGTCAAGAGTTCACAAAGAAGGGAAATCGCCTTCGCATTGAAATTATTATCCCAACTGCTTGCTTGATCCTGTGCATTTCATTGGTAGCACTTTGGGTTGTGTTTCTTCGGAAACGAAAGCAGAGAAACAAATCTCTTATTCAATCATCCATTGGAGATGATTTTATGAGGGTTTCATACAATCAGCTCAGTAATGCTACAAATGGGTTCTCTTCAACAAACCTAATTGGAGCTGGAAGTTTTGGCACTGTGTACAAAGGACTTCTCCATGAAGGCGAAAAACCTATTGCAGTCAAGGTGCTCAATCTTGACAAGGGAGGAGCTTCCAGGAGCTTCATTGCTGAATGTGAAGCCCTGAAAAAAACAAGGCACAGAAATCTTCTAAAGATTATAACCGCGTGTTCAAGCGTCAATCCTGCAGGTCAAGATTTTAAAGCAATAGTTTTTGAATACATGCCCAATGGAAGTTTGGAGAATTGGTTGCATCCAGGAGAAGATGCACTGTGGCAATCAATGAACTTTGACCTTCAACAAAGGTTAGACATAGCGATTGATGTTATGTGTGCGTTGGACTACCTTCACCACAGTTGTGAAACGCCAATTGTTCATTGTGATGTGAAGCCCAACAATGTCCTCATTGCTGAAGACATGACTGCCCACTTGGGAGATTTTGGGCTGGCTAGGTTCCTTACCATAGAGAGCAGTTATATTGGTGAAGAGACCAATTCAGTTGCAATCAAGGGTTCCATAGGGTATGTTGCTCCAGGTAAGGGAATCAGTCAATATACTTGTTCATCTCCCTTGTCGAAGATCATTTGCGATAGTCCACTTTTCTTCTAAATGAGTTAACTTAATAATTTCCTTTCCTATTTACATTTGTAGAATATGGAGTTGGAGGGAAGATATCTACACAAGGAGATGTTTACAGCTATGGGATCCTTTTATTGGAAATGCTGACAGGAAGGAGACCAACAGATGAAATGTTTAATGATGGACTAAGCCTTCGCGAATACTGTAAGTCAGCACTGCCTGAGCGAGTGATGGGGATTGCAGATTCGCGCATGCTATTTGAAGAACCTAGGGAAGCAAAAAACGAAGTTGTTCAAAATGAGAAAATCAGACAAGCCAAAGTAAGAGAGTGCTTAATTTCGTTAATGAGGATTGGGGTTGCATGCTCTGCAGAATCACCTGGTGAAAGAATGAATGTCAGGGATGCCGTCAAAGGATTAACAACAATAAAGGAAGTATTTCTTGGAGTAGGTATCCATGGCAAGAGGTAATTGAGGATGTGACTTTCTTGTAAAGGAACATCTCGGGCTCGCTACTAAGACGTACACTGCAGGAATTAAGGCTGTAGAAGCTGTTTGAAAGCTTTGAAGTGCATTCATATAGAAAGCCCAAGTCCCTTTATTTCAGGTCACTTTCTTAATCGTATAAATTGCACAAAAAAAAAAGAAAAAAAAAGAAGTGGAACTGCTCTCTTGTATATAGTTTCGACTTTTGACTTTTCATGTTAATCATAATTTTGCCTATTTAAGGTTGTACATGTGTAATGTCCTATGAATAATTTAAATACTCCACCTACTAATCAAATGATGAGGAAGTGACTAGTGAGACAATCAGACAAAGGAAGGAATAGTTATACAAGAGTTGGAACATGAAACATGAATTCGGGGCCCCACACCACACACAATGACTTTATTGGTTTGTTGAGAAATAACATTTAGGAAACACATTTACCAAAAAATGCAACATTTGGGAAACACTATCTCCTGTATAGTTTCAAAATTTCTTAAACAGGATTCTTGTGCATTTATTTTGTATCGCATTTCTGTGAATTCATGCTTACTTACATGTACTGTCCCATTAAATCATTGACTACTCCACCCATTACCTGTTTTGTATGTGGTTAACCATAAAAATCAAACGCGGATTCATAAACTTGCTTCTTTTCACTTGGCAAATTCAAGTGCCATACACAGCTTTCAGGCTATGAGATTGCCAACAGAGCTAAGAAACAGAAGAACTTCAAAATTTTACAAGTTTGAGCAGGATATTAACTTATACTAAAAGCCATGCAAAAATAAAGCAATAGTTTTAGGGGTCCAAGATACGCATCAAGAGAAGTGGCGGAACCAATTGATGGGAAAACACAACGTAAGCAAGAGGAATTCCGTGAATTCTCAAGGCAAACTCAAGTATAGCCTTGAAATTGATGACCAAACCCCACCCCTTTTCCTCCCTCTCTCTCCTCGGGCACTATATAGCCTTTTTGGTAGCTTATAATGTTGCCAAGCAAGGTTCCCGCGAGTATTTGCCATCCCAGTGATGAAACTGAGAGAGCAAAATCCATTGTCTTTTTTTTAAATATACTACAAATGCGGGTTGAGGGAGGTATTGAAAAAGTCCCCCTCACATAAAGGGGATCTATTCATTGGTAGAGGTGAGAGGAAAGAGGCACAAACAGATGAAATGTTTACGGACGAGAGGAAAGAGATCCAATCTGCATACTAGAACAAGTCTGCCATTAAAGGAGGTTTGAGAACTAAAGAGAAGCTTATGAATTGGGCTCCCCTCTCTTCCCCCATCTGCTCTCTCTGTCAGCAAGCAAATGAAAGCCTCTCCTACTTGCTTTTTAATTGTTCGTACTCTAGAGAAATCTGGGAACAAGTCTGTATGAGATGTGGCATTTCCAAAACTCAGCAACCTTGGGAAGCTGAACTGGCTTGGCTTGGCTTGTTGGTAGGTTTAGTGGGAAAGCTTTCCAAAACTCCTTCCGAAAAATTGCACAGGCTTCAATAGTCTACTACATTTGGCAAGAAACAAATAGCAGGTTCTTCTGAGGCATTTGTAGAATTAACGGCGTTTGCCGTGGACATAGTATGAGGGGAGATATGATAAAAGGGCGGATGTCTATAGGGGGACTATGTTGTTGATGGTTTGTTTGAGTAATTTAAAGAAGAGGGATATGTAAATGCCTGGTTTTGTTTGGGGATGGATATGCGCGGTTGGATAAAGAATTAAAAGGAGAAGTGGCATTCTTGTAATTATAAGGGCGGATATAAGGATGGAGATAACAAGCATAGAGGGAGGGGGTGTTATTATCTCTGGCCACATGCCGATATACAATCCAGGAATATTATATCCACCGCCTATATTCAGGGGGCAAACACCGGAAATAAATAGTTCGGATATAATATCCGGGGTGATAGCATATCCGCCCTCTATGTCCAGTCGGCAAATAGGGGCACTCAGATTAACAACATTAAACACTCCCCTATCCTTGTATTATGCCCACATTGGCAAATCCCTATTAGATTTTCTCTACCTTAGCTAGTTTGAGGCTTTAAGTCCTCTATCTTTGTATTAGGAAGGGATGCCCTCCTTGTTCTTGTATTGTTTGCTCTTTCTCTGTTACCCACACACAAAAAGAAAAGAAAAGATAGTCCGCCTGGACTCGCTGGCAAGGTCAAGCAAGTCCTCTTGTGAAGAGGTTTCAATGGCCAGAACACGGGGAATCATGGTTTGGTGTCTATGATGAAAGGTAGTCGAAATGACCTCGTAACCGACCTTGACAGAATAGGACATGCCCAATTCCATAGCCAAATGGAACAATACTCGAAAACCGCCAGAAGTTTCGAATTCCTGAACCCCACTCTACCGTGAATTCTCTTCTAGAGGTGGTCTAGATGTCTACATAAAGGAAGGCTCTCCCCCTCAAACAGTAATTGAGCAATACATCAATAGCTCTCAATTCTCTTGCGGTGGCCTTACTTTGCCATTACCGAATCTGTATAAATGTGCATGTATATATATGTGCACATAATTCAGCATTGCTTCAGTTTAGAAAACAGGTACACATCGATTGCAATTTAAAAGTATTCGAAAGAACTCACATTTGATTTTAGGCACTAAATCAAGTTAACATTTCTAAAAGAAAGACACAAACACTGAAAATTATTCTCACGGGGTTTATATGTACATGTATACAGATACTGTACTTACTTAAATCGCACTTCTGGAGAGGAGACAGAGTTTTTGAGAGAGAGAGAGAGAGATTTCAACGTACGGACGCACTGAATAGAGCTGTGAGTTTTGCCGGCGAAAGCGCCACTGGCTGGAGGGATAAGAAACGGTTTGGGCTTTTATTTTTCCAAATATGGGGTTTTGTTCTTTTGAGTTGTGCCCTTCCTCGGGGTGATTTTGGAAAAATTATTTTGTGGTCTTGGGGCACCGTCACGCGGTGTCCCAACACCATTATCTACCACACAATTTTGTCGGGCCAAATACTTTTTGTGTATGTACTCCACGAGGATGTGTAGTGAATAAAAGTGAAGGAGCACCACGTGGCGGTGTTCAAGACCACTAAATAATTACTCGTGATTTTGTCTCGGGTAATAATGGCATTTATGAAAATGTGGTGGATTTTTTTTTTTGATATACTCCTTTTGAGTTTTGTCCCGCTTTGTTTGTCTACTTTTTATGTTTCAAATTGTTTGTCCAATTTGAAGTTGACTAATAGTAAAAGTTTCATGATTACCCTTTCTCTTTCACAAAATTGTGCATGGAGAATATGCACGCTCATTTAATACGAAATAGTTGATGCCTGTTTTTGGAAATCAAAGCTTTTCAATAGTTATTATTACGTCCCCTAAAATGTTGGAATCCAAAAAACGGACAACCAAATTAGGGCGGATGGGATAGTTGATTGTCTCCTATTTGCAGACCGTGAAATTGCAGACCCAACTACGATAAATCTCTGTGTTTGATTTTTCTCTTCTACTCATCTACTTTATGCTTCAAATATCGAAATTGCATGATTAACTTGGCCAATCCTTGAATGCCCATATTCCAATACAACAATTGCATGATAAAATCCATTTTGTTTTGAATCTAGATTCACAGATTGATTGTAATTTCGCTCACTGGTTTTGTGCTCACTCTTCTGCTTTGAGCTAGCTCCATGCAGTGATTAAGGTGCTAAAGTTTTAATTAAGAGAAAAGGGCGCTAAAGAGTAGAAAATATGCGCGCACAGGGGAAAAGTATATTGAATTTCTTACCATTCTAAGGTGCTAATCTAACTATTAATATATGTGTGCGGGCAAAGATTATAGACCCTTATTCATACTCTTAATGAGTTTATCCTTTTTGATCATTCAATTGATTCTTCTATTTTCGGTAGGAAGTAATTTGAGGTGCAAAGTGAAGCCCAAAATACATACACTGGATTCTATTGGTAAGAAGAGCGCAAAGGGCCCAGAAGGTCTACTTGCAGTTGCAGGCCTTGCCTGGGAATGTAAATTGGGCTGGCCTGAGAATGTAAATTGGTCTAGTCTTCCAATCAAAAGTTTGGAGTCAGGAAACTGGTTGAAATGGCATATTCATAGCACAAAATGTTCACAAGTTCTTTATTAGTGCAGATAAAGGATACTCATGCAATTAGAACAAAATTGTGCCAACTACTGCTAGAGATTTTGTACAAACAAACCATTCAGCTTGTTATAATGGTCAATGTTTAGGAGAAAACAAACTGATCAAAAGACATCCCTTCTTGTTCCGAATCAAGTATTCGTCACAAAAACTCAAAATCTGACAAACACACGATAGGCTAATACGAAGGAGTGTACGTTAGGATCTAAAAATCGAAAAAAAAAAGACTTTTTCAGAAAAGCCTCTCTGGTGCATAGCTTCCTAGATTGCTTCCCTAGATTGAAGCTCTCTTTTTTCATAACCACAAAGCATACCAGGCAACGGCATTTTGACCAAACAAGCGACTGTGGAGCAGATTGATTCGGTAGTTGCGTACATTTTTCACCAAGCTACTAAGCTAGTGTTTTTGTGATTCTCCTATGTTGACAAAATACAAAGGGCGAGAGAATAGAGTTTTCTGCCATGATACAACATACAGTAATACTATATATTCCTGTGACACCATAGAAAAGTCTACAAAAGAAAATGATTGCCGTAGAATTAAGTCTCGACCCTCTTGAATGGTTGGAGTAGCTCCAAATCCTTCTTTGAATTTTGTCATTTCTCCAAGTCAAGGCACAACCACCGAGATACAGTTTTGCACATAAAAAGAGACTAAAGGAAAGCATGCCCCACAAATAAACTACTCATTCAAATCATACCTCAAATGTCATGAGCAGTCATTCCAAACCCCCAAAAGAATAGTGAAAACAACAACTGCTTTAAGGTGAGTCGGTTAGCACCTGATCCAACAGAGGGATCTGGAGTCGAAGAATTCTTTCTGGGTCAATGTAGTAAAAATTGAACTAGGCAGTAGTTGTGAAATGGTAAATTGCAACTTGTATACCTATAGGATCTCCCAGGAATCTGTATTTCCAACTCAATTAAAAGATGAACATTATAATACCTCGTAAATTAACAAGAAAATGAAGGCTCCTGGAAATTGAAGGTAAAGTCTTTGGCTGTCATCTCAAGGAAATGCAGGTCAGGTCTATGTTGGCGGCTGGCCCTTCCCAGTCTGATCTTAATTGCATAGCTGGCTCATACTTCCTAAGTCTCAAAGCTCAAAACCTCGTATCAATTCTTATGAGATTAGTCCATATGGTGGAATCGATCTCCAAGGATTAGTAAAGGTGCGCAAGCTGGCCCTGACATGAAACCAATATGTGCTAATAACATGGGTTAACAATATCTTAATGTCAATGCAGTGCACGTCATCAGGGTATATGTTTGTCAAAAAAAAAAAAATAATGATTTGAATCTAGAGGTCAAGAAAAATAACTGTAAAAAAGCAATTTAAGTGGTTTTTCAAGAGCATAAACAAATTAGATAATACAGATCCTTGATATTTTAAAAAAATCCAATTTTATGATACTAATAACACTCAGAAACAGTAAGAATACAAGTAAAAAAGCAAAGTAGGGGAGGAGACTATAAATATACTTGCACTATAAATCAGTGTTGACATGCCTTGAAGGGAGCAACATTCTTGTTCTTCGTTCAAATCTCCCTATGTTTAGAATTCTCAAGTTGATGACGTTGATCTCGTCATCTCTGTTACTTCACAAGATGAAGCTACTCAGCTTGGTGTTATTTTTCACCACTGGCACAAAAGTAGCTTGCAGATTGAGCAACGAGACGGATCAATTAGCATTGCTTTCATTCAAGGAACTTATAGCCGAGGATCTGCTTGGCTCATTAAGTTCCTGGAATAATTCCTTTCATTTCTGCAAATGGAACGGAGTAACATGCAGTCGCAAGCATAAGAGAGTAGTGGTTTTGGACTTGAGGAGCAAAAGTCTGAGGGGAACCATGTCACCTTTCTTTGGAAATCTCTCTTTCCTCAGATCTCTTTACCTCCAGGACAACAACTTCCAAGGAAAAATCCCCCAGGAGCTCAGCCGCTTGTCCAGGTTGCAACATCTGAATTTCAGTACCAATTCTCTTCAAGGGGTAATTCCAACCAATTTGTCAAACTACCTCAGTAGCATTGATTTATCGTATAATGATCTAGTTGGAAAAATTCCAGCCTCGTTTAGTTCTCTCTCCAAGCTCACTTATCTTGACCTTTTCACCAACAATCTCATCGGAGGGATTCCACCATCTCTTGGTAACCTCTCTCTCCTCCGAACAGTTGATTTGGGAGTGAATAGTATCACAGGAACTATTCCACATTCAATCGGTCTGCTTCCCAACCTTCGGGTATTTAGCATTGGAATGAATAAATTGTCAGGTACTGTCCCTCTCGCACTTTATAATATCTCAACTCTTACGCACCTATTCATTTTAATAAACCAACTTACCGGCAGTTTACCCCAAGATATTGGCCTCACACTCCCTAACCTGCAAAGTATAGTCGTTGGGGAAAACCTATTGTCGGGAACCTTTCCAGTGTCTCTTTCTAATGCATCTAGAATGAAAATGCTTGATGTATCAGCTAGCAACCTCTTAGGGCCAGTTCCCTTTGACCGAGGGAGAATGATGAAGGATCTAACGAGGCTACGTCTGGGTGTAAACCATTTAGGCTCCGGGAATGCTAACGACTTGAGGTTCATCAATTCATTAACCAACTGCAGCAAGCTACAAAAATTTGATTTTGATGAAAATGGTTTTGGTGGCGTTTTACCCACTTCCATAGCCAATCTCTCGAGTCACCTTGATGAGTTTCTAGCTGGACGAAACCAGCTAGTTGGAAACATTCCCCCGGGAATTTCCACCTTAGTCAACTTAGCTAACTTTGGTTTGGAACAAAACTTTTTTTCAGGTGTCATCCCCTTTGAAATAGGGAAGCTTAGAAACCTCAAACTATTAGATTTTAGCAGAAATAAACTGTCTGGTCCCATCCCAAAAAGCATTGGAAATCTCACACGAATATTTGGGCTATATCTGCATGAGAACAACTTCAATGGAACCATACCTTCAAGTTTTGAAAACACCCTAGACTTGCAAATCTTGAATCTTTCATATAATCTCTTAGTAGGTCCGATACCCCAAACCATAAGCCTTCTCTCCACTTTATCCTCCATCAACTTGGCTCACAATTTTTTTACCGGTCTGCTGCCACTCGAAATTGGGAAATTGAACAATCTCCAGGAACTTGATGTTTCAAACAACAACTTGTCTGGACATATTCCTAGTACTCTGGGAAATTGCTTGAGATTGGAAAGCCTTCTTCTGGAGTTTAACATGTTCCAGGGTAGTATTCCTCCCTCTTTTAGCTCCTTGAAAGGAATTGAAACACTGGATCTTTCGCACAACAACTTGTCCGGCCAAATTCCAGAAGATCTAGCAGCGCTCATGTTTTTGAAGGACCTGAATTTGTCCTTTAACAACCTGGTTGGTGAGGTGCCCTCACATGGGATCTTCAGAAACTTGAGTATAATTTCACTTGTTGGAAACACAGGGCTTTGTGGAGGCATTGCAGAATTGCAGTTGCTTGCTTGCCTGAGTCAAGAGTTCACAAAGAAGGGAAATCGCTTTCGCATAGAAATTATTATCCCAACTGCTTGTTTGATCCTGTGTCTATCATTGGTAGCACTTTTGGTTGTGTTTCTTCGGAAACGAAAGCAGAGAGACAAATCTCTTATTCAATCATCCATTGGAGACAATTTCCTGAGGGTTTCATACGATCAGCTCAGTAAAGCTACAAATGGGTTCTCTTCAACAAACTTAATTGGAGCTGGAAGTTTTGGCACCGTGTACAAAGGACTTCTCCATGAAGGCGAAAAACCTATTGCGGTCAAGGTGCTCAATCTTGACCAGGGAGGAGCTTCCAGGAGCTTCATTGCCGAATGTGAAGCCCTGAAAAACACAAGGCATAGAAATCTTCTAAAAATTATAACCGCATGTTCAAGCATCAACCATGCACGTCAAGATTTTAAGGCAATAGTTTACGAGTACATGCCCAATGGAAGTTTGGAGAATTGGTTGCATCCAGGAGAAGATGCACCATGGCAAGCAATGAACTTGGACCTTCAACAAAGGTTGGACATAGCCATCGACATTATGTGTGCGTTAGACTACCTTCACCACAGTTGTGAAACGTCAATTGTTCATTGTGATCTGAAGCCCAACAACGTCCTCATGGACGAAGACATGACTGCTCACGTGGGGGATTTTGGGCTGGCTAGTTTCCTCACCATAGATAGCAGTTATAATGGTGATGAGACCAATTCACTTGCAATCAAGGGTTCCATAGGCTATGTGGCTCCAGGTTAAGTAATCAGCCAATATACTTGTTCATTTCCCTTGTCAAAATCATTTGTGGTAGTTCACTTTTCTTCTGAATGAGTTAACTTAATCCTTTCCTATTTAAATTTGCAGAATATGGCGTTGGAGGGAAGATATCTACACAAGGAGATGTTTACAGCTACGGGATCCTTTTATTGGAAATGCTGACAGGAAAGAGACCAACAGATGAAATGTTTATTGACGGACAAAGCCTTCATAAACTCTGTAAGTCAGCACTGCCTGAGCAAGTGATGGGGATCGCAGATTCGCTCATGCTATTTGAAGAACCTAAGGAAGCAAGAAACGATGTTGATCAAAATGAGAAAATTGGACAAGCCAAAGTAAGAGAGTGCTTAATTTCCCTTATGAGGATTGGGGTTGCATGCTCTGTAGAATCACCTGGCGAAAGAATGAATGTCAGGGATGCCGTCATAGGATTAACAACAATAAAGGAAGTATTTCTTGGAGTAGGTATCCATGACAAGAGGTAATCGAGGATGCAACTTTCCTGCAAAGGACCATCTCGGGCTCACTACTAAGACGTACACTACAGGAATTAAGGCTGTAGAGGCTGTTTGAAAGCTTTTAAGTGCATTCATATAGAGCCAAATCCCTTTATTTGCGGCCACTTTGTTTGGAAGTGCTCTCTTGTATATATTTTCAAGTTTTCATGTAAGTCATAATTTTACCTATTTAAACTTGTATAAGTGTAATGTCCTATGAATAATTTAAATGCTCCAGCTGCTTATCTGCGTGGATAGTCAAATGACGAGGAAGTGACTAGGAAGACAAAGGAAGGAATAGTTATACGAGAGTTGCAACATGGAACGTGAATTTGGGGCCCCACACCACACAAAATGGCTTTATTGGTTTGTTAAGAAATAACATTTAGGAAACACATTTACTAAAAATACAACATTTAGGAAACACTATCTCCTATAAAGTTTCAAAATTATCTTGAACAGGATACTCGTGCATTTATTTATCTGTCGCATTTGTGTGTATTCATGCTTGCATTCATATCCGGCCGCATTGAATATTGATTACTCCACCCATTACCGGTTTTGTATTGCTTTATTTTTGCATGGATTTTATAAGTTCATATCCTGCTCAAACTTGCAAAATTTTGAAGTTTTTCTTTTGTTTCTTAGCCTTAGCCAAGCAACGCTCCCGCAAGTATTTGCAATCCCAGTGATGAAACTGAGAAAGCAAATTCCACTGTCTGTTTAAAATAGACTACAATGCGGGTTGAGGGAGGTATTGAACAAAAGTTCCTCTCAAATAAAGGGAATCCTTTTGTTGAGGAAAGAGGCACAAACAGATAATACATTTACAGATGAGAGCAAAGAGAAGCTTATGCATACTAGAACGAGTCTGCCATTAAAAGAGGTTTGAGAACCAAAGAGAAGCTTATGAATCGGGGTCCTCTCTCTTCCCTCATCTGCTCTCTGTCAACAAGCAAATGGAAGCCTCTCACACTTGCTTTTTAATTGTTCTTACTCTAGAGAAATTTGGGAGCAAATCTGTATGAGATGTGGGTGACATTTCCAAAACTCAGCAACCTTGGGAAGCTGAACTGGCTTGGCTTGTTGGTAAGTTTAGTGGGAAGGCTTTCCAAAACTCCTTACGAAAAATTGCATGGGCTTCAATAATCTACTACATTTGACAAGAAACAAATAGCAAGTTCTTCTGAGGCATTCGTAGAGTGAACGGGCTGTTTGCCATGGATATAGTATGAGGGGAGCTATGATAAAAGGTTGGATGCATATAGGGGGACTATGTGACAGATATAGTGACGAGGTGGGAGGGGTGTTATTATATCCGACACTATTGGATATACAATTCGCGGGATATTATATTCACCGCCTAAATCCGGGTGGCAAACATTGGATATAAGTAGTTCGGATATGCCATCCGGGGTGATAGCATATCCGCCCTCTATATCCAGCTGGCAAACAGGGGCTCTTAGATTAACAAAATTAAACACACACCTCTAATCCTTGTAATATGCTTGCATTGATAAATCCCTATTTAGATACTTAACTACCTTAGCTAGTTTTAGGCTTTAAGTCCTCGATCTTCTTATTAGGAAGGACTGCCCTCCTTGTTCTTGTACTGTTTTCTCTTTCATGAATCGGTTTCGATGGCCAGAACATTCGGAATGACCTCAAAAACAGCCAGAAGTTTCTAATTCCTGAACCCTGAAAACACAAATTGAGCAATACATCAATAGCTCTCATGTTATGGCCATACAGCATCTGCATAAATACGTAACTATATATATGTGCATATGATTCAGCATTGCTTTCAGTTTAGAAAACAGGTACTCATGGATTGCAATTTTTACCTTATCTAGTCGGGGGTCATCAGACGGTCCTTCTTGGGCTCCATCCGTCCCCCCTTATTCAATTCAAAAGAACTCGCATTTCCGAAGGAGTGGTTGAATCGCTTCCATTTTTAGCAGTCTACTTGTCACTTCTGCCACAGCAAAACAGGTACACAAAGTTAACATTTCTGAAAGAATAACACACACACACACACTGAAAATTATACTTGCGGGTTTATATGTAAATGTATACAGATTTACTTAAAAATCGCAGTTCTGGAGAGGTAAACAGAGTGAGAGAGGGAAGAAACAGGGAGTCAGAGACAAACAAGCGAGAGAGAGAGAGAGAGGCGGATTGGAGTGAGGAGTATTTCAAAGTACGGATGCACTAATTCATAGAGCTGGGAGTTTTGCCGGCAAAAGTGCTGACTGGCGACGAAGGCACTGGCTTAACTATGAACACTGAAAAGGGCGCCGCTATTCGCAGCCCTCTATTTACTTCCGTAGCCCACTAAATTTCGGTAAATAATTGTTGAAAATCATAAATAACATTTCGGTAAATTGCTGTTGAAAACAAGATTATATTTCGGTAACTACATGTCGAAAATATGTTCAACCTTCGGTAAACAACTGCCGAACATTCATTTTCGGTAAACATCTGTTGAAAAAAATATTATATTTCGGTAATTGGACGCTGAAAATATATCTCAATTTCGGTAACTAAATGTCGAGTATAATTGGAAATTTTTAACGGGCTATGGGAGTAAATAGAGGGCTGCGAATAGCAGCGCCCACTGAAAATTCATCTCTATAATCGATTTTGAGAAAGAAAAAAATTACTCACTCCGTCCATTTTTAAGTGTCCTGCTTCGTAATTCCAATTTATTAAAAAGACATCATCATTGTACTTTTCACATCAACTTTTTCCTCCACTTTCCATACTTACCCATCATCATTACACTTTTACTCACTTACTTTTTAAAATGGAATCTACTTTTAGGGACAAAATAGACAATTCACCAACTTTTACCCACTAACTTTACAAAATAGACACTTATTAAGGGACAGCCCAAAATGGAATACCGGACTATAAATAAAGGACGGAGGGAGTAGAAATTTTAAGTTTCGAATTATTTTTTTATCCTATTTTCTTGTATAAATCTGTTTCGATTGTGTATGTATTTACCGAGTACCAATATTCACTCCAGCTAATTTAATTTTTTAAAAGGATGACAAACTCGACGAGCTCTGTGAAATGTGTGAAATGAACATGAACGATTTTGATTATTGTCGTAGACCCAAAATTGGCCCACAAAGGCCCAAAACTGGAAAAAAAAAAAATGGAGGGGAGCTGCACCCAATCCATACCCATTTTTTCTCAATGCCTTTTCACTTTGCCAATGTGCCATTTTGACTCAAATTTTTTAGGAAAAGCCTAAAAAATACTAGACTTTCGATTAAAAAAATAAAAAAACCAAATAGAGTTTTTCACCCAAAATTTCACTCAAATTTGGGTTTAAAAAGGGGCTGGAGATGCTATTAGGGCTTGCAAGGTTTTGTTTATTTTTCCAAATATGAGATTTTGTTCTTTGAGTTGTACGCTATGGTGATTTTGAAAAAACTACTTTTGTGGTCTTGGGGCACCGATCTTTATCCATCACACAATTTTGTGAGCCTTAATACTTTGCGTACGATTTTTATGAAAATGTGTGGTGAATAAGAGTGTTGGACCATAACGTGGCGGTGTCCAAAATTATTGAATAATTATTCATGATTTTATCACGAATAATCTATACTATATACTAAACAAATGTAGTTTCTAAAGATAAAATTCAAGAAAAAGGCGAGCTAATCGAGTATTCCAACATGATACAACATAATGAATTTGACGCCATAGAAAAGTCTATCCAAAGAAAATGATTGCCATAAAGCCCTTCTTTAAAAAACTAGTCGGGGACACCAGACCAGGAAAGAGTTGTGCACATAATAAAGGATTACATGTCCCACAAGTGAAACTTTTCAAAAGATAGGCCTGTTAGAGTTATTGGCGATCATAATAAAGGAAACATGTCCCACAAGTGACTAAGTTATTGGCGATTTTCGGATACCGACAACAAGTCTGTTGAGAATGGACCAACTATTAAATCTTGGATGGAAATTTCTTTTACCTATTTCTCTAGATAATCTATTATTAACAACTTCTTTTGCTGTAAAGAAATACTAGTATATTTTAGTTTATATTCACGATTTGTCTCAAACATCATATCAAACAACAGAAAGGAATAAATAGAATCTAATTTTTAAATATTTACAATAGGTTTCCTATGGCAACAAGTGCAATTTGATGCAGCCAAAAGTAATTCAAAGCGGCCAAGCGCAATTCGGTGTGGCCAAGAGTAATTCGATGCGGCCAAGTGCAATTCGGTGGGGCCAAGAGCAATTCGTAGCAGCCAAGAGCAATTCGATGCGGCCAAGTGCAATTCGATGCGGCCTAGAGCAATTCAATATGGCCAAGTGCAATTCGATGCGGCCAAGTGCATTGGGGCCATACCGAATTGCACTTGGCCGCATCGAATTGGATTTGGCCACATTGAATTACGCCGCAAGAGCAATTCGATGCGGCCAAGTGCAATTCGTAGCTGCCAAGTACAATTCGATCGGCCAAGTGTAATTCGGTACGGCTAAATGCAATTCGATGCGGCCAAGGGCATTGGGACAGTTACCTTCTTACTTGATTGACCAGAAGGCGCTTCGGCAGCAGATAAAATGGGTTACTCGCTATAACTCAAAACGAAGCCACCCGAAATGACTGCGATCAGACCGGAAACTTACTCGGGAACGGGAAAGGCAATAAGAGTTCAATCAGGGGGAATGGGCCTTCATTAAACAAAGTAACTAAAGCGACTGACATCGAATAAGAGTCCATCCACGGCATGAGAGGAGCGATCAAATTATATTATTATATGAGGGGTCTCCGGACCTAAAAAGTCTGTGGTTTTTGTTCTTTTCTCATTTGGGTTTGGGAGGTATCTTAGTTGATTAGGTCCGACACTCCGCCCCGTGGATGAAGAATTGGAGAATTGGATGTGCCTCTAGTTGTTGCTGTGCCAAAGTTTGAAATCCGATTAGATGAAGGTATTCTCATGCATTGAATTTACTACTGAAAGGATTTTTCATTTACCCTAGATTTTTAGTGTCATTCCTTGATTGTATCTTTGGCCTTAGTTGTGTAGGTATTAGTTTGCGGGAAAATGACGGTCAAAGACGTGTTTTGATAATTAATATCCGCTAAGGACATTTTCAGTATTAACAAATGTTCTTAGTTTGTCTTTGGGGGTATTAATTATCAAAACACGTCCTGAGCCGTCATTTTCCCTTAGTTTGCCAATGATTCTCGGCAAATTTTTTTGGAAAAATAACGGCCTAGGATGTGTTTTGATAATTAATACCCGCCAAGACATGCTAAGAACATTTGTTAATGTTGAAAATGTCTGTAGCGGGTATTAATTATCAAAACACGTCCTTAGCCGTCATTTTCCCAAATTTTTTTTTCAAGTGTTAAAATGGCTTGGTTTAGTCGCAATCCCTTAAAATTTTTCGAAGGCATGATAGGAGTGTTCTAGGTAAAGAGATGGGCTCACGGGGCGTTTCTTGTGTGTGCGAGTGTTGTATTGAGCCCACGAGGGGGCGTTGGCGTTGCGCTAGTGCCATGCTTGGTGCCTTTGTGGCTTGCATTTTCTTTTTCCTCTTCTTTTATTTTTTTCGAATCCTTGCATCGTGCCTGCTAGGTGTGCAAGCGCCACGGCAGCACCAGCATGGTGTGAAAATATCTTTACTTCTGGAGTCAAGAATTCTTTCTGCGTCAATGCAGTAATAGATGAACTAGTAGAATTTTGTGAAGGTAAATGGAAACTGGTCTTTGGCCATCAATGTGAAAGAGAAGTCATCCCCTGGAAAAATCCTGTGTGAGCTAGAGCTGCAAGACTAGCGACAGGAGCTGGCTCCTTCCGAAGCTTGACGGTCTGATCTTCACCATGTGACTGCATGGCTCCTCCTTCTTAGGTCTCAAGTTCAAAATGTCCCAAGTGATATCAACTCTTATGGAGCCAATCCATATGGGGTTTTGCTCTGGCTTTAATTGGGCCCTCTGCTAGTAGCCGAAGGGGCTTTTTCCTCCAGAGATTAGTCAAGGTGTTTGCAAGCTGCTCCGGACAACTTGAGTTATCAAAAATAAAAACATAAAATAGGTTGCGGTGTCCACATTACTCATGAAGCCATTGTTTGCTGATAACATGGGTTAACAATATCTTAATATCAGTGCAATTTACGTAATCATGATACATATTTGTTAGAAAAATAGCAGCATGTACTCTATGCATTTGACAGAGGTTCAAACCTCACTAACTATAACTAACTACACTGACTTTCGCCGACCAAAACAAAAACAAAAAATAATAATAATTCGTTGCCTCATGTTTTCTCGACCTTTGCCCCACTCCACTAGCCATTCTCTAGTAATTCATTAACTTAGTCTAACCAATTAAAGAGACGCTGGGGAGGATTAGTCTTCCAGATAGAGCATTCAATTGGCAAAGAAGAAAAATAAGTTGAGTTAAATCTAGAAGATCAAGAACAATAACTGTAAAAATGCAAGTATAAATTGCAGTATTGGCATGCCAAACACCTACTGATTCCATTAAATACACTGCACTAAACACCTACTTCAGTTCTGACTTTTTACACTATAAATTGCAGTATTGGCATGCCATCAAGGGAGCAACATTCTTCTTGTTCTTAAGTCAAATCTCCCATTACTTAGAATGCTTAAGCCGATGAGGTTGATTTTGTCATCTCTCTTAATTCACAAGATCAAGCTACTCAGCTTGGTGCTCTTTCTCACCACAGCTACGGAAGTAGCCTCCGCATTTAGCAACAAAACTGATCGACTAGCACTGCTTTCCTTCAAGGAACTTATAGCCGAGGATCCTCTTGGCTCGTTAAGTTCCTGGAACAATTCTCTCGAACTTTGCGAATGGGACGGAGTAACGTGCAGTCGCAAGCATCAGAGAGTAGTGGTTTTGGACTTGAGGGGAAAAAGTCTGAGGGGAATCCTGTCACCTTTCTTGGGAAACCTCTCTTTCCTCAGATCCCTTTACCTCCAGGAAAATAGATTCCAAGGAAAAATCCCCCTGGAGCTCGACCACTTGTTCAGGCTGCAACATCTGAATCTCAGTTTCAATTCTCTCCAAGGGGAAATTCCAACCAATTTGTCGAACTACCTTACTACCATTGATTTCAAGTCTAACAACCTAGTTGGAAAAATTCCAGCATCATTTGGTTCTCTCTCCAAGCTCACTTATCTTAACCTTAAAATCAACAACCTCATCGGAGGGATTCCACCATCTCTTGGTAACCTCTCTCTCCTCCAAATAGTAAATTTGGGATTTAATAATATAACAGGAACTATTCCACATTCCATCGGCCGGCTTCCCAACCTTAAACAAATCGTCATTGGACCAACTAAACTGTCAGGTACTGTCCCTCCCTCACTTTATAATAGCTCAACTCTCACGCATCTAGTCATTTCATATAACCAACTTACAGGTGTTTTACCCCAAAATATTGGCCTCACACTCCCAAACCTGCAAGTGATAAGCGTAGGGAGAAACCAATTCTGGGGACCCTTTCCAGTTTCTCTTTCTAATGCATCTAGACTGAGAATACTTGATCTAGCTCTAAGCAACCTTTCAGGGCCAGTTCCCTTTGACCTAGGGAGAATAATGAAGGATCTAGGGTGGCTAATTCTGGGTGGAAACTATTTAGGCTCCGGGGATGCTAGTGACTTGAGGTTCATCGATTCGTTAACTAACTGCAGCAAGCTACAAGCATTGGTTTTCTATGGTAATGGTTTTGGTGGTGTTTTACCCACTACCATAGCCAATCTCTCGAGCCAGCTCAATAAGTTATCAGGTGGCGTAAATCAGTTAGTTGGAACCATCCCTGCAGAAATTTCCAACCTTGTCAACTTAGCTGCACTTCTTTTGGACAATAACCATTTTAAAGGTGTCATTCCTTTTGAAATTGGGAAGCTTAGAAACCTCCAACAACTAGATTTGCTTAGAAATAAGCTATCTGGTCCCATCCCATCAAGCATTTGTAACCTCACTAAAATGTATCAACTGAGCCTAGAAGAGAACAACTTGAACAGTAGCCTGCCCTCATGTATTGAAAACATTCCAGGCTTGCAGATCTTGAATCTTTCTTACAACATCTTAGCTGGTCCCATACCCGAAACTATAGGCCTTTCCTCCTCTTTAACTTTCCTGAACTTGGCTCATAACTCTTTTATGGGTGCCCTGCCACTTGAAATTGGGAAATTGAACAATCTCCAGGAACTTGATGTTTCAGACAACAAGTTGTCCGGAGATATTCCTAGTACTCTTGGAAATTGCTTGAGATTGGAAAGCCTTTGTTTGGAGGGTAACATGTTTCAGGGTAGTATTCCTCACTCATTTAGCTCCTTGAGAGGAATTGAAATTTTGGATCTTTCGCGCAATAACTTGTCTGGCCAAATTGAGGAATATTTAGCAGCCCTCATTTTTTTGAAGAATCTGAACTTGTCCTTTAACAACTTGGCCGGTGAGGTGCCCTCCCATGGTGTCTTCGGAAACTTGAGTGCAATTTCACTTGTTGGAAACAATGGGCTTTGTGGGGGCAGTGCAGAAATGCAGTTGCCTGCTTGCCCGAAGTCCGTGAAGAAGGGGAATCGCCTTGGCTTCAAAGTTATTGTTGCAATTGCTTGCATGATCCCATGTCTTTCATTTGTGCTACTTTTGGTTGTTTTCCTTGGAAAAAGAAAACAAAAAACCAAATTTGTCACCCAACCATTCATTGGAGATGATTTCTTGAGGGTTTCATACGATCAGCTAAGTAAAGCTACAAATGGGTTCTCTTCAACAAACTTAATTGGTGCTGGAAGTTTTGGCACTGTGTTCAAAGGATTTCTCCATGAAGGTGAAAAGCCAGTTGCAGTCAAGGTGCTCAATCTAGACCAAGGAGGAGCTTCGAAGAGCTTCATCGCTGAATGTGAAGCCCTAAGGAAAACAAGGCATAGAAATCTTCTAAGGATCATAACCACGTGCTCAAGTGTCGATCATGCAGGTCAAGATTTTAAAGCAATAGTTTTCGAGTACATGCCCAATGGAAGTTTGGAGAATTGGTTGCATCCTGGAGAGGATGCACAATTGCAAGCAGTAAACTTGGAACTTAACCAAAGGCTGGACATAGCGATCGATATTATGTGTGCATTAGACTACCTTCATCACAGTTGTGAAAAACCAATTGTTCATTGTGATCTGAAGCCCAACAACGTCCTAATAGACGAAGACATGACTGCCCATGTGGGAGATTTTGGGCTGGCTAGGTTCCTCACCGTGGACAGCAATTATATTGGTGGAGAAGAGAGCAACTCACTTGCAATCAAGGGTTCCATAGGCTATGTTGCTCCAGGTAAGAGGATCAGTCAATCTACTAGTTCATTTCCTTTCTCGAAAATCATTTGCAACAGTCCATTTTTCTTCAAAATGAGTGAACTCTATAATTTCCTTCCCTGGTTAAATTTGTAGAATATGGAGTTGGAGGGAAGATATCTACACAAGGAGACGTTTACAGCTATGGGATTCTTTTATTGGAAATGCTAACAGGAAGGAGACCAACAGATGAAATGTTTACGGACGGACAAAGCCTTCATGAATTCTGTAAGTCAGCACTGCCTGAGCGAGTGATGGGGATTGTAGATTCGCGCATGCTATTTGAAGAACCTAATGAAGCAAAAAACGATGTTGATCAAAACGAGAAAATCAGACAAGCCAAACTAAGGGAATGCTTGATGTCCCTTATGAGGATTGGGGTTGCATGCTCTGCAGAATCACCTGGTGAAAGAATGAATGTCAAGGATGCCTTAGTAGGATTAATGACAATAAAGGAAGTATTTTTCGGAGTAGGTATTCATGGCAAGAGGCAATTGAGGACGCGAATTTCCTGTGAAGGAACATCTCGGGCTCGCTACTAAGGACATACACGGCAGGAATTGATGCTGCAGAGGCTGATTGAAATGTTTGAAGTTCAATTATTCACATAGAAAGGCGAAATCCTTTTATTTCAGCCTGCTTTCTTACTGGTGTAAATTCGACATACAATGAAAGTGGAAACGCTCTCTAGTATATAGTTTCGAGTTTTCATGTAATTCATAATTTTGCCTATTTAAGCTTGTGTACATATAATGTCCTGCGAATAATTGAATGCCTCCACTTATATAGTGATTTTAGATACTCATATGACGAAGAAATAGTTACTATATGATAGTTCTGAATATTCATGCTTGCATATATGTAAATTGGATTGTTTCTCAAATTGGATTGTTTCTCGCTTAGAAACAATTCCTAGTTCAGCCCTTGTGCGCCAATAGAAATTGAATTAGATGCAACAACCAACACCCGTTGTACCTTAGATTGTTCCTCACATTCTTGGCTTGGCTGCAGATGTGGTTCTGTTTCTGAGACTTCTGACGATGGGTGTGGCCGCGTGGATGAGTTCAGTAGCTCTGATTGCCCGAGTTGCGAACACACCTCTGCCGGCTGACTAATTGATCGGAACTCGGATCGGTGACGGTGAAGGTCGACTTGGATCGGCGACGATGTAACGGACAGCGAGTCTACGACCAGAAGGAGGAAAAAAGTCTTTTGACGCTATAATCAAGTGTTCCCGGCTCGCTTTTTCTCAATTTTTTTCGACATATATATTCCCCGATTAAATACTAAAGAGTTTACGATTAACTTGATATCTTACACAATCATTGTTATCAATAAGTTCTACAATGTGGATAAATCCGATCATAGATATGATTCCAAATTAAGCTCGAAAATTTCCAAAAACGGAGGAGAAGAGAAGCCTTCTTCTCTAGTTTCATAAGGATTGCAATCAAGTGTGTCCAGCTAACATTTTTTTTTTTTGAGAAATATATCTTCTCCGATTAATAAACATTTGGTACTCGATTGAATTCATACTTTACAAAAATATTTTAATCGACGATTTATACAATCAGGGCGAATCGGATCATGAAAGTAATTCCAAAATAAAGTTTGAAAATTGCCAAAAAAAGAGGGACAAGCCTTCTTCCCGACACTTCGCAAGTTGGAGTTGCGAAGTCTTTCCGCCACAGAGCTCGCGTTTCGTAACCCCGCGTTACTTGTTTCTCGGAATTGTGGAAGATAAATTACACTAATTACCCCGGGGTTCAGTATAACTACATAAAATTCCTGAGGAGCATTGAATAAATTCATTTTGACCCATTTTAACACTAGGGCCACAAAATTACCTTTTTTGCCCTTTAAGCATCTCCTAATATGAAAACTATTGTTGAAGGGGATTTTGGAGTTTAATTACGTAAAATTTAGGGTATTTGCAAAGAGATTTACGACAAGAAAGGACAAATAAAACAAACTGATAAATTACTTTAGTTTCTCCACTATCATGTCCTTATACAATTTTTCTTCAATTAAAAAAAAAAGTCTTCTTATATTTCTCTTTACTTTTTTGTTTTGTTCGAGCGATTTCTTCTCGAATACGTGATCAAGGCACGGCCCTAGTGTTCATTCTATATGAAATGTTGTCTCTAATTTCGACGAATGAGTAGCAAAGGGGGTTAGCAAAATTTATATTCCCCTAGAGAAAAAGACATTTGGATCATACTTTACCTTTTTATTTTTGTATTTGGCTATACAAATTGACGAAATCGTGTAAATTTTTCTTACTCGGTATTGAAATAAATTACTACTAATAAGCAATATATAGTTACAGTTGTGAAATGATGAGAAAAGAAATGAAACAAAAAACTTTTGACTTCCAAATCATTGATGAACTCCTTGGTCTTCAGCCCTTCACCTTTATCTTGATTTAAATCTTTACGGTTGCAATGAACTTCTTAAACAATTTTCTAATTGGTCTTGACGATAAGAAATCTTTTGACCAAAAGTTAAAAAGTATTTTTATTCAATAGAAATGAAAGAAGCTAAAACTTCTAGGGGTTTCTGGCATATGTCTTTTGATAAATTTGCATATATTATGAAGTGATCATCAGATTCACCGCTATATCCCATGCATATGTAAAGCAAGACGCGTGAGTCCCCCTTAAAATTTAGTAATAGTTTTGGTTGGACCCTTCACTTTGGCGTGTCCAATGCATATCGTGCCGTGTCGTATTGGTTCGTACGTGAGATTCCCAATCTTATTTGGCATCCTCCTTGAACATTAAGTCTTGTATGAAGAAAAATAAAGGTCTTCTCCAAGTAAATGTTGGACAATTGCATCGTAGTAGGCTAGTAGCATGGCATTTTCCAACCTGCATTTTCCAGGAAAATAAAGGTCAAGTCTTTGAACTATTACTGTGAAAGAGGACACCCGTAGGTTTACGCTCTGTGAGCGGGTTCAATTAGTGTCCATCCTGTGGGCTGATCCCTTCATCAAGGGGAAAAAAAAAGGTGCTTGCATTTCAATGCGAGCTAGAGTTGCAGCGCCAGAGTTCGGAGCTAGGTCTGATCTTAATCACATATCTTTAAGGATTCATGAAACCAATTATTTCTAAGAACATGGTTAATGATATCCTACTCCCCGCATCCACAAAAAAATGACAATTTCACTATTTTGAAACTGTTAGAAAACTATTTCTGATGTTTAAATTAATAATGCTTTTCATATGCAATACAAATCCTATTTGATAGAGTTAAGTTAGAACTATTAGACAGTTTTCAAGAATTTTGTTAAAACCATCATAAATTGCGAAATAAAGAAGAAAATTTCAAAGATCCAAATGCTGACATTGTCATCAATTTTGCGATGAAGTGTATATATATCAATGAAGTTTTTGATGTAACCTAGTTTTCTTAACCTTCGGCGCCTCTCGGCTTGAGTTCCACACTCTCCATTGGCTTGTCGTTGGGCGACTTGACTTAGTCCAAGTCCGGTTTTAAGGCTCCAGTGACCAGTCCTATAGCCATCAGAAACGACATAGGGGGAGAAACAGTCTTCCTAATCGACCATTCAATTCGCAAAGAAAAAAAAAAATTGAGTTGGTAACAAAATTTTTGGTAAACCACAAGATTCGGAACTCACTCGATGCAAAAAGTAACTAATACCAAAAAAAGGCGTAACTAACTAATAACTAAAAACATGCGTAATTATTTCAGGGTGCACTGCACAACCCTTTTCGTAACTTCCAACGGAAAAAAAAAATGATAATACTGAGTAATACGTAACTGGTACAATAAAAGTTTGTAACAAATGAGCCAAAAAAATACACATACCATACAACAAAAAATTATTATGTATGTTTCTGGTGTATGTTAAGCATAATTGTGATGTATTTTACGCATATACTGTATTTGCTTAGTTATGAAAAGGGTACTGCAACTTTGAAGAATAAAAGCTTCAAAATTTTGTAAGTTTGGGCAGAATATATATTAACCTGTAAAAGGTGTGCAAAAATAAAGCAATAGTTTTAGGGGTCCAAGATACACATAAAGAGAAGATTATATAACAGAAGATTAGACTCTCTTCAAGGCAAACTTAAGTACAGAAGATTAGACTCTCTTCATGGTACAAATGTTCCAAAACATTATGACCAACTCCATTCCATCATCTTTTAGTACTTTGAATATCCTCTGTATCGATAAAAAATAGGTTTTAATCCAGTTTAAAGTTAGTGTGATTCAAAGATTTTTCCAAATTTTTTTTGCCTTTTTGAGGGTAAAATTGTTATATCTTTTAATTTATAAATAATTTTGGAGTCAAACTACTTTGGTTCGAATGTAGGCTAGATGAGCTTTTTAACAATTCAAACCACGTGCGAATCGGAGTTCAGAAGTGTCCGTGGCAAGACCGCAAAGTTTGATCGGTTTTAAAATTTCGATGATGCGCCCGCGGCGCAATGAAGTGCGCCTGGGGCGCATAGAATTGCTCCTGGGGCGCACAAAGCTCTACAAATTCCTCAAACTTTGTGAGTTTGTTCCGAACACTCCCGAACTCCGTTTTTTGCAAGGTTGGAACCGTTAAAAAGCTTGTTGAGTCTATAATTTTTTGGTATATGTAAAGACATGGCCAATTTATCCTTTGTGATTTGAAAACTAAATCATTTCGGTTAAACGCTCGCATCTCCCTCGTTTGAAATCGGATAAAGACCTATTATATATTGATACATAGAACTTTCAATTTTCTAAAAGATGATGGAATCCAATCATCAAAATAATAATGTTTAGTTCACAACAATTGGGTAGTAACTAAGGCTAGCCTAGCCCATGCTCAACATGCAGTACATAAGACACAATTTGAATACAAAGACCAAGTATAGCGAAAAAACAAGCAACAAGAAACCACATTAAGGACCAATTAAATGATGTTTTGAGATACCCCAAACAGCGTACAAATTCTTAATTGACTATTAAATTTTGTATTTCGCATGCTTGGACAGAAAAAGCAGAGGATTTCTTCAAGTCAATTTTGGTAACTACATTATTGTACTACCCAGTATTACATGGACTTCCCAATCTCACATCTTCCCAAGAAAATGAAAGGTCTAAGCCTTTGGCTGTTAAATTGACTATTAAATTTTGGAGCTCAGCCGCTTGTTCAGGCTGCAACATCTGAATAGAATCACTGGAACTATTCCACATTCCATCGGCCGGCTTCCCAAACTTCAGATATTCTTCATGGTGTGATGATTTTAAAAGCACTAGTTTTTGAGTACATGCCCAATGAAAGTTTAGAGGACTGGTTGCATTCAAGAGAAGATACATCAAGCCAAGAACGAAACTTAAACCTTCCCCAACGGTAAATATAGTAATCGATGCTGCATGTGCATTAGAATACCTTCATCACCGTTGTGAAACTCCAATTTTTCACTGTGATCTAAAGCCAGGCAACGTTCTCATCGATGAAGACATGACTGCTCGGATGGAAGATTTTGGGCTTGCCAAGTTCCTCATCGTAAATGGCAGCAACAGTGATGGTGGGCAAACAAATTCACTTGCAATCAAAGGTACGTTCTATAGGATATGTTGAGCCAGGTAAGGAGTCAATAATTGTTCTTCTGCGTTGGCATATCGAGAAACATTAGTAGGTACTCCTCGGGCAAAAACTACATGGCGGCCCATAGTTCTTAGCCATCATCACACCATATTATAGTGATGTAGAACACGTGGAGGCCCAATTTCATGATCAGCTGGACCGAGCCAAGCCCCGAAAGTCCAAACGGTGTTTAATTTCTGATTACCCAAATTGGCTAAATTCGGACGAGCTCAGAATAGGCCCAAACTTGGTGGGCTGACTTATTTTCGCGCTCCGGTCAATACTCATAACCTTATAGGTTGATGATGAATGGTGTTTTTCGGCCTAATTCTTTCGTTTAGGCTTTCTATTGCGTTATTTTGCCGTTTTAGGAAAGATTTATTTCGTTAATAACTCTTAGATCATAATTCCTTTTAAGTTGATTCTTTTTGAGAAAGTTTTGTTTTTCTTTCCCGTTTTCAATTTTAGGAAAAGCCTCAAATTCTAGGACTTTTTAATTTTCAAGTTTATTTTTAGGGTTTCTAGGGTTTCGGCCTATTTAAAGGTTTGTAACTTAGGGTTTATGCGGCTTTTTGATTAATAATATTATAGATAATTTCTCTTTCTTTCTTGTGCACAAGAATTGCTCGTTGCGACGAGTTGTTTATCTCGTTTGGACTAGAACGATAACTAGTCTCTCGTGAATTCCGTTGCGTCATATAGCGTCAGTGACGAATGATATAAACTCCACAAGAATGTCTGGTAGTAACGAGTCTTGGGGCAGCACTTGATAATGCCGTAGAACCACTGAATAATTACTCACATAACGACCATTAGTAATTCTTCACCGCCACGAGTAATTCTTTGCGGCCATGAGGAATTCTACGTTGCCTGGAGCAATTCTTCGCGGCCATGAGCAATTCTACGAGGCCATGAGCAATTTTACGCTGCCAGGAGCAAGCCATGAGCAATTCCTTGCGGCCATGTGTAATTCTACGTGGCCAAGATCAATTCTATGCGGCCAAGAGCAATTCTTCACAGCCATGAGCAATTCTACGCGGCCATGAGCAGTTCTTCGCGGCCATGAGTACTTCTACGCGTCCAGGAGTAATTCTACACGGCCATGAACAATTTTACACGGTTATGAGTAATTCTTCGCGGCCATGAGTAATTCTTCGCAACCAAGAGTAATTCTTATGGTGAATTCCAAAACTTAAAAAACAGAAGCTTACTGCAAAAGAAAAATTTCCCATACATATTTTAGCAAAAATGATTCGAGTAAGTAGATTAATGCCTATCCAAAAATCAACTCTTTATTACAAGCCACTTGGGATGATAGGCATTTCTTAGCAACATAGACGTGAACAATAACAGACATTACAAGCCTCTTGAAACGAACCGAGAAGTGGCTACCACATTACTGACCATCCAATTTCAAAGAAAACTGTATTAACTTAACAGAGTTTGTATAACACAATACAGACTCGGCCTCTAAAATTTAACATGTTTTTTACACAATTTTTGCTACATCTGTATTCAGCTCCTTAAAATTAAAATTTTGTGTCCCAAGGCCATGTCATTAGTCATGAATGCCAACTAAGCTAAGCCAGTGGCACGGGTAAGGCCCGTAGCTTTTTGCTCAAACTCTCTGCTCGTTTGGAACACGCTATCACCATAGTTCCTGCACTAGATTGAAGAGAAGCGACCACTCTCGTTCTTCTTTTTGGCATCCTTGTACATTGGTCTAGTCTTGTTGAAATGTCGAATTCATAGCACAATGGTCTCCTACAGTGTTCACAAGTTCTTTATTAGTGCAGATGAGGATAATCCTACAATTAGAACAAAATTGTACTAACGACTTCTAGAGATTGTGTACAAGAAAACCATTCAACTCGTTTGGAAAATGTGGAATGGAGGAGAAAATTAAAAAAGGGTAAAAGAGAAGTTAAAGGAAAGTGTATTCTTCTTATTTGTTGAAAAAAGAAAAAGAAATATTGATTAACTGTGAAAGAGAGAAGATAGAAGGAATTAGGAAAGCTGAAGGAGGAGTTAATTTTCCTTGCCCTTTTCTCAAACTTCGAAGTCCAACAAGGAAGAGAGATTTGAGTCTTCCACCATGATACAAAATGTTAGTGTCATCTCATCATATATAGAAAAGTCTACAAAACAAAATGATTGCCGTAGAATTAACACTCAACCCTCTTGAGGGATTGGAGTTTTTCCAAGTCCTCCATTCACATTTTGCCTTTTTTTTTCCCAGTCAAGCCACATCCACCGAGATAGAGCATTCTATTGCAATCTACCAATATTTTCCTAGTAAATTGGGAAGACTTGGGCATAGACAAATGGGAAGAGCTAGGAATAATTCTGCGCACAAAAGATAATGAAGGAAATCATTATTGAGACATATTAATGCTAAGAGAGTCATCAACCAATATACTGCATAATACATATTAAAACACAATGGTTGCCGTAGAATTACCACTCAACCCTCGTAAAGGGTTGGAGTTTTTCCAAATCCTCCATTCAGATTTTGCCTCTTCTTTTTTTTTCTTTTTCCTTTTCCTTCCAGTCAAGCCACTTCCATCGAGATAGAGGATTCTATTGCAATCTACCAATCGTTTCATCGAAAATTGGGAAGACTTGGGCATAAAATAAGGGGAGAGACTAATGGGAAGAGTAAAGGGAGACGCTAATGGGAAGACTTGGGAAAAAAACTAAAGGGAAAACCTGGGAATTGTTCATGAATCAACAATTGTTGACATGAGTAGACTGTAATTAAATGTCGTTTGCACTATAAATTGCAGTATTGGCATGCCTTTAAGGGAGCAGCATTCTACTTCCACTTGAATATTTACAATGCTACCTTCCACTTTCACTTCGACTATTGCTACTAAGCTGATGACGCTTATCTTGTCATCTCTGTTAATTCACAGGATAAAGCTACTCAGCTTCTTGTTATTTTTCACCACTGCAACACAAGTCGCCTGCAGATTGAGCAATGAAACGGATCGACTAGCATTGCTTTCCTTCAAGGAACTTATAGCCGAGGATCCGCTTAGGTCGTTAAGCTCCTGGAACAGTTCTCTCGATCTCTGCAAATGGGACGGAGTAACATGCAGTCACAAGCATCAAAGAGTAGTGGTTCTGGACTTGAGGGGCAAAAGTCTGAGGGGAAGCATGTCACCTTTCTTGGGAAACCTCTCTTTCCTCAGATCCATTTACCTCCAGGAAAACAGATTCCAAGGAAAAATCCCCCTGGAGCTTAGCCGCTTGTTCAGGCTGCAACATCTGAATTTTAGTTTCAATTCTCTCCAAGGGGAAATTCCAACCAATTTGTCAAACTCCTTCGGTATCATTTTTTTACCATATAATGATCTAGTCGGAAAAATTCCAGCCTCGTTTGGTACTCTCTCCAAGCTCATTGATCTTCGCCTTTTCTCCAACAACCTCATTGGAGGGATTCCACCTTTTCTCGGTAACCTCTCTCTCCTCCAAAATGTTGATTTGGGAAGGAATAGTTTCACAGGAACTATTCCACATTCCATCGGCCGCCTTGGCAACCTTAAGGCATTCGGCATTGGATCGACTAAATTGTCAGGTACTGTCCCTCCCACACTTTATAATATCTCGACTCTCATGAAGCTTGTCATTGCAAATAACCAATTTACAGGCAGTTTACCCCAAGATATTGGTCATAGACTCCCCAATCTGATACTTTTTAGCATTGCGATTAACCAATTCTGGGGACCCATTCCAGCTTCTCTTTCTAACGCATCTAGAATGGAATACCTTGCTCTATTAGATAACAATTTTTTGGGGGGAGTTCCTTTTGACCTAGGGAGAAAGATGAAGAATCTTTTCTATCTAAATCTGGGTGCAAACAATTTAGGTTCTGGGGATGCTAGTGACTTGAGCTTCATCGATTCGTTAACTAACTGTAGCAAGCTACAAACATTTGATTTCGCTGCAAATGGTTTTGGTGGTGTTTTACCCACTTCCATAGCCAATCTCTCAAGTCTCCTCAATTTGTTAGCAGCAGGACGAAACCAGCTAGTTGGAAGCATACCTGCAGGAATTTTCAACTTCATCAACTTAGATACATTGGGTTTGGAAGGAAACCATTTTTCAGGTGTCATTCCCTTTGAAATAGGGAAGCTTGAAAATCTACAGGTACTAGCTTTCAGTGGAAATAAACTGTCTGGTCCCATCCCAACAAGCATTGGAAATCTCACTCAAATATTTGAGCTAGTCCTTGACGAGAACAACTTCAATGGAACCATTCCTTCAAGTATTGAAAACATCTTGGGCTTGCAAATCTTGGATCTCTCACATAATTTCTTAATGGGTCCCATTCCCCAAACAGTAGGCCTTTTCTTCTCTCTCACTTTCATGTACTTGTCTTTTAACTCTTTTATGGGTACGCTGCCACTCGAAATAGGGAAATTGAACAATCTCCAAGAACTAGATGTTTCGGAGAACAAGTTGTCTGGACATATTCCTAGTACTCTGGGAAATTGCTTGAAATTGGAGGGCCTTTTTTTAGAGGGTAACATGTTTCAGGGTAGTATTCCTCTCACTTTTAGCTCCTTGAAAGGAATTGAAAGTCTAGATCTTTCGCACAATAACTTGTCCGGCCAAATTCCAGAAGATCTAGCTGCCCTCGTTCTTTTAAAGAATCTGAACTTGTCATTTAACAACTTGGCTGGTGTGGTGCCTTTGCAAGGTGTCTTTGGAAACTTGGGTACGATTTCACTTGTTGGAAATAAAGGGCTTTGTGGAGGCATTGCAGAAATGCAGTTACCTGCTTGCCCAAAGTCCATAAAGAAAGGGAATCGCCTTGGCTTCAAAATTATTGTTCCAATTGCTTGCATAATCCCCTGTCTTTCACTGGTGCTACTTTTGGTTGTTTTTCTTAGGAAAAGAAAACAGAAAAACAAATCTCTCACCCTACCAGTCATAGGACATGATTTCTTAAAGGTTTCATTTGATCAGCTCCTTAATGCCACTGGTGGATTCTCTTCATTAAACTTAATTGGAGCTGGAAGTTTTGGCACCGTGTACAAAGGAATTCTCCATGAAGGTGATAAAGCAATTGCAGTCAAGGTTCTCAATCTTGAACAAAGAGGAGCTTCCAAGAGCTTTGTGGCTGAATGTGAAGCTTTGAGGAAAACAAGGCACAAAAATCTTCTAAAGATTATAACAGTGTGTTCAAGTATCAACCATGCAGGTGATGATTTTAAAGCACTAGTTTTTGAGTACATGCCCAATGGAAGTTTAGAGAAGTGGTTGCATCCAGGAGAAGATACACCACAACAGGAATGGAACTTAAGCCTTTCCCAAAGGTTAAATATAGCGATTGATGTTGCATGTGCCTTAGAATACCTTCATCACCGTTGTGAAACTCCAATTGTTCACTGTGATCTAAAGCCAAGCAATGTTCTCATTGATGAAGACATGATTGCCCATGTGGGAGATTTTGGCCTAGCAAAGTTCCTCACCATAAATAGCAGTATTAGTGATGGCCGAGAAACAAATTCACTTGCAATCAAAGGTTCAATAGGATATGTTGCACCAGGTATGATGTTCACTAATTGTACTTCTTTTTCTTCTTCTTTGATTTTTCCCTTTCAGACATTTGTATATAGTAGCCTACATTTCTTCAGTTTTGTATAACTTCTGTTTTTTTTTTTAAATGCAGAATATGGAGCTGGAGGAAGGACATCTACAGATGGAGATGTTTACAGCTTTGGGATTTTGTTACTGGAAATGTTGACAGGAAAAAGACCGACAGATGAAATGTTTACAATCAGACAAAGCCTTCATGAATTTTGCAAGGTGGCATTGCCAGAGAGAGTGATGGAGATTGTTGATCCGCGCATTCTATTAGAAGAAGCTACTGAAGCTGAAAAAAATACTCAGAACGAAAGAATTAGACAAGCCAAAATAAGAGAATGTTTAGTTTCCCTTATAAGGATTGGAATTGCATGTTCTGAGGAATCACCTAGAAAAAGGATGAACGTCAAGGACGTGATCATAGGATTAACGACAGTAAAGGAAGTCTTTCTTGGAGTAGGTATCCATGGTAGGAGACAAATGAGGATGCGACTCACCGGTGAAGGAACGTCTCGAGAATAGCTGCTAAGAGTGCCACTAGAGGAATGGACTCTGCGGAGGATGCTTGGAAGGTTTGAAGCACAATCACTTACTTAGAAAGGCCGAAACCCAAATATGCTGTGGATAATCTGTAGACTTAGTAGTCGAGTTACTTGTCGCTTTTGGCATGCTTACAACTTCTACTTACATTTTCCTAGCCTACACCTTGCTATCTGGCTTGAAAGATATTTTTACCAGTTCAATCTCGAACGACTTGTACAGGTTTTTTCTTGATCTTACTGTTGAGGTCGTGGTTGTCTCTTTTATTTATGTTTACTTGTTATTAGAACCTTCACTCCAATTATAAGTACAAAACAATTGTCCAAATCATTTCCATTTTACTAAAGTAGAATGTCAGAGTTATTTGATATGCTCTGTTGGGATGTACCAATAACCTCGAGTAGCTTGTATTATTGTTTTGGACATTTTGGTAGTTGTAATGCGTGGGAAAGCCCATCTGTAAGATCTCTTTACCAAAGAAGAGTATCGTACTTCAGTCCACTCGATTTTTTCCGGAACTGAAAATTTAGAGGACAATGCCGATGCTTAAATTAGGGCTCAGCAAAGTTCTAATTGACCCGCCAAAATCGTTTGATCTGTTAATGGGTTCTCTAGTTTTCTTATAGGTAGAAGGACTTCTTCAGTACAGCCTCCCTCTGGTGTATAGGTTCTCTAGTTTTTTATTTCGTTTTTAAAATCATAGTTTCTCTTGTTTGAAACTGTCCTTTTTGGTTACCGTGAAGCTAACTTGGCATGCAGCGATAGTTGGACAAACAAGCGGCTGTGGAGCGGATTGATTCCGTTGTTTTATAGGTTTGTCATCGAGCTGTTTAGCCAGTATTTCGTTATGATTGTAGCTCGGGTACTCATCGCCCCCGTAAAAATGCAACACTCTTGTAAGTTTGCGCTCTATAACAGAGCTTTCCACCGTGAATACAACCTATGACTTTGTCGCCATAGGACGTAATTGAGTGTTAGAACCAGAGGGACACCACGCACGCAAACCCACGCAGTGATTTCAGAAGAAAACTCCCTTTGATTATATATTCACACAATATGCAATAAAGATGAAAAAACTCTCCGGGAACCACACGCCAGTTCCTCTCAGGAAGGCCACAACCCGGCCCCCCACGCTCGCCTCACCCTCTCGCTCACATTACGTCACACGTTTCCTTCGCTCTATACATGCATATATATAGACAAGGAAACCCTAATACTAGTAAGGAAATAAGGTGGGGAGTGATCATGTGCTTCGCGCATACCACCCCACTTGGGTAGAATCCCAACAATCACCCCCTTCCAACCAAGTGGGGTAATCGTCAAACTGTTCAGCAACTCTAGCAAGCGCCTGTTATCACTACCAAAGTCAACGTCTCAACACCCCCTCACGGAGAACACGCCTGACCGAGTGTCTCCCTGCAAGACTAGATCTTACGTAATTGAACCCGCAGCGCTGTTCGGCTGCAATACCGACATCTCCGTCGATATTTAGCACCCCCTCAACAGAGTGCTTGCACCTCCCGTCTGAAGTGTCTGCATCCTGGTAGTGACTCCATCTCTCCTTCTCATGCGGCCGCATACCATAGAGAGAATCTAATCACAAAACCCACGAAGGAAGAGATCCCAGCGATGCATCGTCTGGCCTCCATCTCCATTCCTCTGTCTGGAGCTTTCGTGAACATCTCTCAACAACCAATTGTCCGCCATCTGCAGACTATTCCACACACAATCCGATTCGATACCCGGCACTCCTGTACATCTCAGGTCATGACTCCTCGTACTCCAGTGCCCTTCCTATGTGTCACTACAATTGTTGTTTCTCCTGTTCACCGTCACAGAAAACCCATACTGCTTGTCCCGTACCAAACATCAGCTCCATCTGTATGTACTCTCCACAAGCCTGTATTGGTTGCCCATCATCATCCTCATGCAGCCCGAATCACAGGTGCAACTCCCGACGATAGGTCTTCATCACATCCGCCACTCCCAAGGCCTCCTGCCGCTCTCAGGTCTTCTCCTGCCACTCGGTCCATCCTCGTTCCACTCCAGGCTTTTCCCTGCAACACTTGATCTCCGATATGTCGCCCCTAGTAAGTGCCTGTGTCATTACCAAACGAGCGCTCCAACACCCCCCAAACCGGGATGCAACACTCGAAAGAATGTATCCTTGCTAACTAAGTCTCCCACAATTGATCACAACCTCCCATGGCTGTCCGGAACTGATCCCTATGCTGCACCAAGCCTCCTTACAACCCGAACCGTCTCTAAACTTTCGATTCTTGCTCAACTAAACATTAGCCTCAGCCTAGGAACCTCCAATTAGAAAATAGAGCACATGGTTGGATCCAGAACGTCGAGATAGTCAAAATCGACTACTCATTCATGAAAAACGGAGTCCAAATGGCTCCGAAAAGTGCGAAAAACCATTCTAGAATATTCCCAGATTATTCCCGGTTGACCAGGCATTTTGATCGTTGACCAGTCAAACTCTGACCATTGACCAGCCACGTCATCATTGACCGAATGACGTGGCACCCAAAACGGGTCCCCTATGATGACGTGGCAAATGACATGGTGCCACGTGGTTGCTGCCTTATCGCCACGTGGCGCTGATGTGGCGTCCTCATGGGCTGCTGATGTGGTGCCACATATGCTCCAGCACACAAATGGCACACGCTGACACACGTATGGCACACACCCAGCGTGTGTGGCACACTCCTCGAACTAGATCTCACGCGCGGTCAAAAACCAACTTTTACCGGCGCGTACGGGCTACTCCGGCCACCTCCGGCGACGTTCCACATATCCCCGCGATCGTCTCGACGAGATGAACACAACCCAGTGCTCAAATCTCTTATCCGACCTCGTTTGATAACTGGGCTTTTTGAACAGTCCCTCGTCTTCACGTTGGCGCCTTTGACCGACGATTGTGGTTTACTCCGGAGTCCTCCGGCGACGAGCTACACATATCCATGCTCGTCTCGATGATACGAACACAACCCTGTGCTCAAAACCTCCATTTGATGACTCCTGCTCTGAGCTCCAACGAATAGATCCGCCGCCTCCGCCCGCCACATTCGAATTGCCCGTGCAACCTCCTCGGGTGACAAAACATGAGGTTCGTGAGCACCCTTTTTTTTTTTCTTCAGAAATCGAACCCGTGGTTTTTCCGATGACCCTCTTCTTCAACCCGCTCTGATGCCAATTGTTAGGACCGGAGGGACACCACGCACGCAAACCCACGTAGTGATTTCAGAGGAAAACTCCCTTTGATTATATATTCATACAATATACAATAAAGATGAAAAAACTCTCCGGGAACCACATGCCGGTTCCTCTTCGGAAGGCCACAACTCGGCCCCCCACGCTCGCCTCACCCCCTCGTTCACATTATGTCACACGTTTCCTACGCTCTATACATGCATATATATAGACAAGGAAACCCTAATACTAGTAAGGAAATAAAGTGGGGAGTAATCATGTGCTTCGCGCACACCACCCTACTTGGGTGGAATCCCAACATTGAGGGCGTGACTTTCCTGTGAAGGAACATCCCGGGCTCGCCACTGAGATGTACAATGCAGAAATTAAGTATGTAGAGGCTGGTTGGAAGCTTTGAAGTGTAATTATATATATAGAAAGGCCACATCCCTTTATTTCAGGCCTTTCTTAATCATATTTTAACGAAAAACAAAAAGTTGAAGCGCTCTCTCTATTTAGTTTCGAGTTTTCATGTAATTTATGTCCTGCGAATAATAAAATGCTCTGTCGGTTTAGCATTTTAATGTTCAAATGATGAGCAAGTAAAACAACGACGGAATAGTTAAACGACAGTTGCAACATGAAACATAAATTGAAATATTCAGAAAACTCATTTACCAAAAAAGGCATTTAGGAAACAACTATCTCCTATAGAGATGAAATATTTTTCTGTCCCATACTTTTGTGCATTCATGTACTGTACCACTAAATAATTGACTACTCCACCCGTTACCTGTTTTGCATTCGGCTAACCATAAGATCCGAACATGTATACATAAACTCAGCTTCGCTTTGTTTTGCTGGGCTTATTCTAGAGCCAACGCATAGCGTTAACGGTACAAGACTGCCAACAGAGACAAGAAACAGAAGAAAAACTTCAAAATCTTGTAAGTTTGGGCAGGATATTTATTAACCTGTAAAGGGTGTGCAAAAATAAGGCAATAGTTATAGGGGTCCAAGATACACATAAAGAGAAGTGGTTGTATCAATTGATAGGGAAACACTTTGTAAGCAAAAGATCGAAGACTATAAAACAGCAGATTAGAATCTCTTCACGGTACAAGTTCTTGTAGTAAAACATTATGACCAACCCCATACCATCATCTTTTAGTTCTTTGAATGCCATCTGTATCAACATAAAAAAGGTTTTGATCTAGTTTAAAGTTAGTGTGATATAAAGATTTTTCCAAAATATTTTATTTTTTGCTTTGTTGAGAGTAAAATCGTCATATCTTTTTAGTTATAAATAATTTTGGAGTCTAACTTCTTTGGTTCGAAAGTAGGCTAGACGAGCTTTTTAACACTTAAAACCAGGTGCGGATCGGAGTTTGGGAATGTCTGTGGCAAGACTGAAAAGTTTGGTCGGTTTTGAAATTTCGATGATGCGCCCGGGGCGCAATTGTAGAGACCTGTAATTTTTTTTTTTATCATTTGAATTGTTTATTAATTGGCTAATTAAGAGAATATAGTTTATTTTGTGACTATTTGGATTAATGATTGAAATGAGGGAATTGAATCTTGAGGGAGTGTAAGTGTAATTGGGTTGGGTGCTAATATAAAAAGGGGTGTTGGTGCTGTAGGAGATCAAAAATCTCCATTATCTCTCTCTCTCTCCCCAGCCGACCCTCTCTATCTCCTTCGGTCCTCTCTCTCTCTCTTGCTCCATCACTCAAAACTTCACCCCCAAAACTCAAAACCCATGGTTATCAACCTCCGTTCCACCTCCTAGACGTGATTTCAAGCCCGTGATTCGTTGGGTAGAGTTCGGAGAGGAGTATTCATGGAGGATTTCAAGTTTTAAAGCTAGGGCTCGCTAGTGGATCTTGGGTTTCGGCCTTGTAAGCTTGAGGTAGGGATTTCTTACTCTCTCTATGTGTTTATGGGCTGATTATGTGCCTTGATCGTGCTTGGTTCGTTGTTTGTTGTTGAAATTTCGTTGTTGAAAAGCTGAAAATCTGCAGAAAAACTCCGCGGTATTGATACCCTAAAAAGGGGTATCGATACCCCACTCTTCTCTGGACCAGACGCTGGCCAGATATTGATACCTCGGTTAGGGGTATCAATACCCCCATTCTGTTTCGGACAGATTTGGTTCATTTGTTTCTTCCTGTGCCCGTTTGAACCCCGGACACCTCAAACATCTTTTGAATAGTTTCAAATGACTTCCAAACTTGATTATTCGTACCTCGAAAGATTCATTGACCAATCGATCTCTTTGGGTTCATGCCGTGGCTTAGAGAATGTAAAAATAAATGATTAGGATACCCGTACGTTATTTACGCTTTTAGTTGATTCAAGTTGATGTTGTAGCATGTCTCAATGATCAATATAGACTTGTTAAGCGTTATAACATGGTGTGATGATTGGTAAATTGAGAAACATATTATAGAGTCATCATTGAACATCGTAGGCCGAAAGTAAATCGTAGGGCGCGTGGTTGGTTGATGAGGGCCTATCGCATAGTCTGAGCGACAATAGAGTAATCCGTAACTTCCCTATTCATCGTGTTAGTCTTACAAAGTTCCTTTGGGTGCTCGTTCTATGGGATTTTTAGTGTAGAACCCGATGAGTGGTGCGTTGTAAAGTCATTAGTGGGTTCGATGCATGATGCGGGGTGTCGTGATAGACGTAGAGGTATAACGTGAACCTAAGGTATTTAATGATGTACAAAAGGACATGTTTATGAGTTTATAATACATTGAATGATGATGAATGAAAGCATGTGACCTTGGGAAGTGTTGTCTCCTTGTATCGGATAGTTAATGCTTATGTGTTTATGTGAGTTGTGAATTTTGAATTGAGGGTCCTGCAACGCAAGGTGTGGTAATGCAGAGACTCTAGAGGGCCCGTTACGCAAGGTGTGGTAAGACGGAAACCCGGGTAGAAAGAGAGTTCACTGTCACGCATGGGGTGGTAACACAGTTGAATTTCTCATAAAATGAAGAATGTTGAAGTTGATGTTAGAAGTATACGTTGTTACTTGAACTGTTTGCTAGTTGGGATGATGACCGTCAAAGAAAGAGATAAACAACTGACTCTACTAAGGATTTGAAAAGAAAGGAACTTGTCTTTTTTTTGAAAAAGGATTTTTATTAAAATCCTCCGGTATTCCTAAGCGAATCAACGGTTCCGGTATTCCTAAGTGAATCAACGGTTCCGGTATTTGGGCACAAATCAACGGATTCCGGTATTCAAGCGAATCAATGGAGCTTGACTTGTGAAGGTCAAGAGTTTTCTCAAAGTTATTTTGGCAATCAAAAGGAAATGTTTTCTTTTTTATAAAAGAAGCTGGTTGATATATGGTAAGAAATGAGGAAGTTAATGGTGGTATTCATTTGAGGAGTCTTAAATTAGTTCAAGAAACTGTTGGTGGTTATTTAGATTGATATATGTTTAATGCTGCTCCTAGTTAGTGCATGAATGGCTAGGGATATCCATAAGACGTATTAAACTCCTTAGTCGTTGTTCGTCGGTTCATTAGGGATATTTATAAGGCGTATTGAACTCCATAGTCGTCGTCTGTTGGTTCATAGTGGTACCCTTTGTATCTTTGTTCGTTTATTGAAAACCATTCATTCCCTTCGCATGTTTCATCGCATTTACATATAGCTTGAGTATAGAAGTTTCTACTGGGCTAGTGTAGCTCAACCTATCATTTTCAGGTGTATCTCAAGGACCTTGATGCGGAGTGCATGGTGTGCCTGCTTGATCTCATCTATTTTGAAAGATGTCTTTGTGAAGTGATTCTATCATCTTTTGGGTGATCTCTTTGGAAAATGAAAATGTAGAATTCATTTGAAGTCTTTTAATTTCAGATATTATGTAACCTCTTAAATTTACTGTCTTTAACTAACTATGGAATTTGGGCCGTAGTGCCAATATTGGAAATCTTTAAACTTGGGAATTTGGTTTGTAAATGATCATTTGAAACTCTCTCTTTTGGGTGTTATCTATACTATGCGGGGATCATTTAATGAAATGGATTGTTTATTTATGTTACAAATCGAGGGCGTGACAGCAATGAAGTGCGCTTGGGGCGCATAAAATTGCTCCAGGGGCGCACAAAGCTCCACAAATTTCTCAAACTTTGCGGGTTTGTTCCGGACACTCCTGAACTCCTTTTTTTGAAAGGTTAGAACCGTTATAAAGTTTGTTGAGTCTACTTCCAAACCCAAGTAGTTGGAGTCTATAATTTTTTGTATATAAAAGGGTATGACCAATTCACCCTCAGTGAGTTGAAAACTTAAATCATTTCGGTAAAACGTTCGCATCTCCTTCATTTGAAATCGAAAAAAGACCTATTATATGTCGATAAAGAGAACTTTCAATTTACTAAAATATGGTGAAATCCAACCATCAAAATAATAATATTTAGTTCATGAAAATTGGATAATAAGTAGACCGGCCACTACATGGCGAATCCTGATGATTAAGCAATTTTGTATGCTTTAATTTGATGAAGTGCAGAAAGCCTTATGAACTCTCCGGAACTCCAAAGAAATGAATTAATACCTACAAACTAGGAATGTGAGCACCGAAAGGAACAAAGAATGAATGAAAGGGCGCGAAAACGTGATTTTAGCGTTAGTGGCTTCTACAATATTTGAATTGGTCTAATGTCAATCAACTATTCGTAAACCCAAATCTATTACTTTTATGGTTTAATTTCATCATCTTTTAGTAATTTGAATACCTTATGCATCGAAAAAAAATAGATTTTGATTCGGTTTAAAGTTAGTGTGATTTAAGAATTTTTCCAAAATATTTTATTTTTCGCCATGTTGAGGGAAAAATTGTCATATCTTTTGATTTATAGATAATTTTGGAGTCAAAATAATTTGGTTAGAAAGTAGGCTAGACGAGCTTTTTAATAGCTCAAACCACGTGAGAATTGGAGTTTGGGAGTGTCCGTGACAAGACCGCAAAATTTGGTCGGTTTTGAAATTTCGATGATGCGCTCGGGGCGCAATGAAGTGCGCCTATGGCGCATAAAGCTCAACAAATTTCTCAAACTTTGCGAGTTTGTCCCGGACACTCCCAAACTCCGTTTTTTGCAAGGTTAGAACTGTTAAAAAGTTTGTTGAGTCTAATTTCTAACCCAAGTAGTTGGATTCTATATATTTTTTTGTATATAAGAAGATATGACCAATTAACCCTCAGTGATTCGTAAACTAAATTATTTCGGTAAAATGTTCACATCTCTCTCATTTGAAATCGGAAAAAGACCTATTATACATAGATAAAGTGAACTTTCAATTTACTAAAAGATGGTGGAATCCAACCATCAAAATAATAATGTTTAGTTCATAACAATTGGGTAATAACTAGGGTAATAACTAAGGCTAGCCTAGCCTATGCAAAGACCAAGTATTGCGAAAAAACAAGCAACAAGAAACCATATTATGGACCAATTAAAAGATCTTTTGAGATACCCCAAACAGCGTACAAATTGTTAATTGACTATTAAATTTTGTATTTCGCGTGTTTGGACAGGAAAAATAGAGGTTTTCTTGAATTCAGTTTTGGACACTACATTATTGTACTACCCAGTATTACGTCTTCCAGGAAAATGAAAGGTTCTATAGGATATGTTGAGCCAGGTAAGTAGTCACTAATTGTTCTTCTGCGTTGGCATATCGAGAAACATTAGTAGGTAATGCTCGGGCAAAAACTATGTGGTGGCCCATAGTTCTTAGCCATCATCACACCATATTATAGCATCGGTGACGAATGATATAAACTCTACAAGAATGTCTGGTAGTAAATAGTCTTGGGGCAGCACTTGATAATGCCGTAGAACCACTGAATAATTAATCACATAACGACCATTAGTAATTCTTCACGACCATGAGTAATTCTTTGCGGCTAGGAGGAATTTTATGCGGCCTGGAGCAATTCTTCGCGGCCAGGAACAATTCTACGCGGCCATGAGCAATTTTACGCTGCCAGGAGCAAGCCATGAGCAATTCTTCGCGGCCATGAGCAATTCTATGTGGCTAGGAGCAATTTTACGCGGCCAAGAACAATTATTCGTAGCCATGAGCAATTCTACGTGGCCATAGTAGTTCTTCGTGGCCATGAGTAATTTTACGCGTCCATGAGCAATTTTACGCTGCCATGAGTAATTCTTCGCGGCTAAGAGTAATTCTTATGGTGGATTTCAAAACTTAAAAAACATAAGCTTACTGCAAAAGAAAAATTTCCCATACATATTTTAGCAAAAATGATTCAATTAAGTAAGTAGATTAATGCATATCCAAAAATCAACTCTGTATTACTAGCCACTTGGGATGATAGGGATTTCTTTGCAACATAGACGTGAACAATAACGGACATTACAAGCCTCTTGAAACGAACAGGGGTGGCCACCACATTATTGACCATCCAATTTCAGATAAAATTGTATTAACTTAACAGAGTTTGTATAACACAATACAGACTCGGCCTCTAAAATTTAACTTTTTGTTTACACACTTTTTGCTACATCTATATTGATCTCCTTAAAATTGAAATTTTGTGTCCCAAGGCCATGTCATTGGTCACGAATGCCAACTAAGCTAAGCCAATGGCACGGGTAAGGCCCGCAGCTTTTTGCTCTATGGACACCCTATTCTGAAATGTCCAGATTAGTTTACTTACGGTCTTTGATTCTCCAATGATGAGAACGGTCAAGAACTTCTCGTGAATGTTAGTGTGTTTGAGCTTTGAGCGTTCCAAACCTTATTCAAACCCTTTCGAACCCCTTTGCAAACCCTTCAAGCCAGAACCAGGCCAAACGGCTTCAGCAAAATCCTATGTGCATACGCTGGTACTGTATTGGCGTGCGCTAGTAAACTGCCACATGTCAGTCATCGACTGTTGACCCAGTTCCATTGGCGCACGCAGGTAGTGGGCTGGCGTATGCCAATCAAAATCAGTCAAATCACCTTTATTCAACCACGTGCATGAGACTTTTGCGGCCACCCCAGGACGCTGAACAGTCCTCTGATGATTGGAAATGTGCATGGATGTCCCCCTTTCTCCTACAACTCCTTTCAAGCAAGTCTCATGCATTTAATGCATGGAGACTTCTCTCTCAAGGCTAACCGGCCCTTAACCCAACTGGTTACCAGCCCTCTCTCTCACCCCTTGGCCTATATATACCCCCCCTCCCCTTGCATTTACATGCAAGGGGTTACTCTCATTAAGACTCCAAGTCTCTTTCTCTCTTCATCTCCCTTGGTTACTTGCTTTCTCCCCCTCCATTACTTGAAAGAGCAAGCAAGGAGCCTCTCCATACTCTCTTCACACCCTTTCACTCATCATCCCTCCATCAAACCCCAAGTTCAAGCTCAAAACACACCATCAAATTCAAAAACAAAGGTATATCACCTTTTGTAAGCTTTCTGTTCTGACTCCTGAGGGGGGTCGGCAGGGTCAATGTTGGTAATCAATACCAGTCCTGGTCCTAAAGCTGGCAAAGTTTCAAGGATCGTGTGTGGTTATCAGTAATCTTGAGCCGTACGCCAGTTATGGCAGTATGTGCAATACTGGCGTGGGGATTATTGATCAATTGATTTCTACGTTTCTTTCCATTTCAAACACCTCATTGCATGATAAGAACCAGTTTACTGTCTTCTGTACTTTAGATCTGTGTAGCTGTAGTGTTCAATACCTGCTTCTATTTACTTTGGAGTGCCTCTGGGATCCTTCTGGTCATGTTCCAGAACCTAGAAGACGCAAAGCCAAGTACTGGACAAAGGCATCTAACTGGCATACTGTACCCTGTTACTGGCGTACGACAGTAAGATCTAGCTCCGTGGTTGGCCCTTGCATGGCAACCAGGCCTTGGCCTCTGTTTATTTTCCCACACTATTTATGGGGTGCTTTGTTTATTTTATGTCTCTAGATCCATTCCTACTGTCAGTAACTGCTTAATATTTGCTTCATAATTGCGTGGTTTGTCGTGGGTGTGCACTGGTCCTTTCTAGAGCCCAGAGGGTTGAGAATAGAAGCTGTGATTTTAGATATACCGGCACACGCCTATATGGTATGTAATACGCAGGTCACCTCTGTATGTAGTGGCATGGTCGGTGCATACAGGTTTCTTCTTGCGCACATCACTCCAGATCAGGGTGTCCCAGTTTATCTAAAATGCATCCATATCATTTTGTCACATAATGCAATTTGATACAGTTTTAATCCCCATTAACTGTTCCCCCCCCTAATTGGCTGAAAAATGACTAATGAGAGAAAAACGCAAACGTTTTACAAAATGTCCGAGTAGAGACCGATCTCCAGATTGGGCGAGAGGGGTGCCATAAAACCCTTCCCCTCTCGTAACCTGGCTCTCGAACCTCAGATATCGAAGGGGATGACGGACCAGTCTACAAAGCCTTTTTCAAATCAAAACGTAGCAAACGTTTCAAGTTCGGTTCCTTGCGTGCCTCACCACTAAAACCCGAGTGGCGACTCTGAATTGTAGCGTTTCGCTGTGCTTTTCCAAAAAAGGGCGCACCCGATTTTATACATAAATAAAATTTTAGGGGCATGTGCCCACATGCTCACACTCTCTCTGCTCGTTTGGAACACGCTATCGCTACAGTTCCTGCACCAGATTGAAGAGAAGCGACCACTCTCGCCCTTCTTTTTGGCGTCCTTGTAAGTTGGTCTAGTCTTGTTGAAATGTCGAATTCATAGCACAACAGTCTCCTACAGTGTTCACAAGTTCTTTATCAGTGGAGATGAAGATAATCCTGTAATTAGAACAAAATTGTATTAACGACTTCTAGAGATTGTGGACAAGAAAACCATTCAGCTCGTTTGGAAAATGTGGAATGGAGGAGAAAATTAAAAAGAAGTAAAAGAGAAGTTAAAGGAAAGTGTATTCTTCTTCTTTGTTGAAAAAAGAAAAAGAAATACTCCCACCGTCTCTAAATGAGTGTTCGGCACGCAAATTTAGGCTTTTAAAAAGATGCATATGTTTTGTTAAAAAATTAATATTTTTTCACAAATGATAGATAGCAATGAGTTCTATTAGATTGTGAAAAAAATTTAGTTTTTTTAACGGAAAACATGTCTTTTGTAATGCCTAGATTTGTACGCCGAACACTTATTTAGGGACGGAGGGAGTATTGATTAACTGTGAAAGAGAGAAGATAGAAGGAAAGAAAGCTGAAGGAGGAGTTAACTTTCCTTGCCCTTTTCTCAAACTTTTAAGTACAAAAAGGAAGAGGAAATAGAGTTTTCCACCATGATACAACATGTTACTGTGATAATCATATCACCATGGAAAAGTCTACAAAACAAAATGATTGCCGTAGAATTAACACTCAACCCACTTGAAGGGTTGGAGATTTTCCAAGTCCTCCATTCACATTTTGTCTTTTTTTTTTCCCCAGTAAAGCGACATGTCCAGAGATAGAGCATTCTATTGGAATCTACCAATCTTTTCCTAGTAAATTGGGAAGATTTGGGAAAGACTAATAATGGGGAGAGACTAATGGGAAGACCTGGGGATTGTTCAGGAATCAACAGTTCTTTTGAGCAATTCTTTTCGGCCAAGAGTAATTTTTTATGGCCATGAGTAATTTTTCATGATCAGGAGTAATTCTTTACGGCCAAAAGTAATACTTATGGTGGATTCCCAAACTTAAAAAGCAGAAGCTTACTGCAAAAGAAAATTTTCCCATACATATTTTAGCAAAAAAATTTCGAGTTAGTAGATTAATGCTAGGACTTTTGCATCTTACTAGGAGGTTGTTAAGAGTTCGAGTCTTCCCACCTGCGTGTGGGTGTTCTTCCCTTAGAGGGCTTTTTCTTTCTTTTTTTTTTTTTATCTCTACCCTATAATGGGCTTATTCTTGTATTGGTTGAATTGTTGGGCTTTGTCTCGTTGGACTCTCATAATTGATGTAGTGTCCTAGATTAGTACTTTGTACCTCATATCTGATGTAAAATGATCACTTCTATTGTTTGACAAAAAAAAGAGAGTAGATTAATACCTATCCAAAAATCAACTCTTTATTACAAGCCACTTGGGATGTGATAGGCATTTCTTAGCAACATAGACATGAACAATAATGGACATTACAAGCCTCTTGAAACAAACCGAGTGCCGGCTACCACATTACTGACCATCCAATTTCAGAGAAAATTGTATTAGCATAACAAGTAGTCACATTAACCTTTTCATCTAGCTGATTTGTCACGCCCTCAATTTTCAACATAAATAAATAATTCATTTCAATAAATGATCCTCGCACAATATATATATTATACCCAAAAGAGAATTTTCAAAGGATTATTTACAAACCAAGTTCCCCAAGTTTAAACATTTACAACATTGGCACCACGGCCTGAATTCCATAGCTAGTTAAAAGAGTAAAATTTAGAGGTTACATAATATCTGAAATTAAAAGACTTCAAATAAATTAACAATTTCATCTTTCCAAGAGATCATACAAAAGACGATGAAATCACTTCTCAGCGGCTTTCAAAAGAGATGAGATCAAGCATGCACACCATGTACTTCGCGTCAAGGTCTTTGAGATATACCTGAAAATGATAGGTTGAGCTACACTAGCCCAGTAGAAATTTCTGTACTCAAGCTATATGTAAATGCGATGAAACATGCAATAAGAGTGAATGATTTTCAATGAACGATCGAAAGTACAAAAGGCACAGTAAACCGACGAACAACGACTACGGAATTCAATACGTCTTATAGATATGCCTAGCCATTTATACATCAATCTAGAGGTAGCGTTAAACACACATCAATCAAAATGACAACGACAATTTCTCAAACCAATTCAAGTCTCCTCAAATGAATGCCACACTTGACTTTCCCATCCTTTACCATTTACCATCAAGCCTCTTTTCATAAAAGAAAACATTCCTTTTTTTATTTTCAAAATAATTTTGAGAAGTACTCTCGACCTCTACGGGTCAAACTCCGTTGATTCGAGTTTGAATAGCCGGAGTCCGTTGATTCTGCGCACGAATACCGGAAACCGTTGATTCGCTCAAGAATAGCCGGAGGATTTTAATAAAAATCCTTTTTCAAAAAAAGACAAGTTCCTTTCTATTCAAATCCTTAGTAGAGTCAGTTGTTTATCTCTTTCTTTAACGGTCATCATCTCAAGCAGCAAACAGTTAAAGTAACAACGTATAGTTCTGACATCAACTTCAACATTCTTCATTTTATGAGAGATTCAACTGTGTTACCACCCCATGCGTGACAGTGAACTCCAGTGGGCACGCGCCCCGAAAATGCTCGGTTTGGGTTCCCTTTTAAAGACTGGGCGCGGCCCCTTTTTTTGAAAAAGCGAGGCGAAACGCCTCGATTCAGAGTCGCCACTCGGGTTTTAGCGGTGAAATACCCAAGGAACCGAACTCGAAAAACGTTTGCCAGGTTTTGTTTGATTTTGAAAAAGGCATAGACCGGTCCGTCGTCACCTTCGATATCTGAGGTTTGGGAGCCAGGTTACGAGAGGGGAAGGGTTTTATGGCACCCCTCTCGCCCAATCCGGAGATCGGTCTCTACTTAGGCATTTTTATAAAGCTTTTGCATTGTTCTCTCATTTGATCATTTTTAGCCAATTAGGGCGGGGGGAACAGTTAATGGGGATTAAAGCTGTAACAAATTGCAATTTATGTGACAAAATGCTTTATGGATGATTTGCTTGCAATGCTAAATATAGATTGAGAACAAGCACTGAGCAAACCGAATGAATTGAAGTACGCTGCCCAGTAAGAACATGAATAGGCCCTATACCAGCATGCACTGGTCGAGCCACTGCATGCAAGTACAACCTACGCACGCCACTATCAGGCTGGCGTACTCCATTTATATAGCTTCTCAGTCTTTGTACGCAATCCTCTGGGCTCTGGAAATGGACCAGCGCACACCTAGGACAAACCACGCAGTTTAATAGAATGGAATATACATAGTTACAGACAAAAGAAAGGGGTTTAAGCCACGAAAGAAAATAGAATACCCCAAAAACAGTGTGGGGGCAGAAAATAGGCCAAGATTAAACTAAGATGCAAGGGCCAGCCACTGGATCGTGGGACAACTGCCGTACGCCAGTCATAGGATGCCGTACGCAGGTGTGACCATCATCCAGTGCATGACTTTGCATCATCTGGGCTCTAGAACACGACCAGAAGGATCCCAGGGGCCTTCTAAACGGATGATAGATAAGCATTAACCATTACAACTAAGCAGTTCTAATCGTACAGAAAGCAGTAAACTGATTATTATCATGCAAGGGTGATTGACAGAAATGAGAAATGACAGAAATGATGATCCATGATCCCCACGCCAGTAGTGCTCATATTGCCATGACTGGCGTACGACATAGTTGTACTGGCGTGCGCCATGTAGCATCTCATTCGATGGTTGTATTTTACCAGTTTAAGGCCAGGACTAGTATTGCTTACTAGCCTGGGCCTTACTGGTCCCCCTCAGGAGCTGAAAACAGAAAGTGACGTAAAGGTGGTATACCTTTTTGTATTGAGGTTTGGAGGTGGTATTGAGCTTTAAAGGTTAAAGATGGAGGTTGTATGGTGACTGGACATCAGTGGATGAGGAAGTGGGTTGCTTTCCTTTCTCTTTCAATGGAAGAAGAGAGATAGAGAGCAAGAAAAGAGGAGAAGAGGAGCTTTTTTCTTCTTAATGTGTCTAACCCCTTGCAAATGAATGCAAGGGGGGTATTTATAGAGGAGAGAGAGACTGAGATCAGTGGGATCAAGGCCTTGTTTGGCTGGTTGGAACAAGAAGGGAGCCTCCCATGCATTAAATGCATGGGACTTGCCTTGATGGGGGGTGTAGGAGAGAAAGGGAGCGTCTCTACCGAGAGTAATCATCAGGGACACTGTGGCCGACTTCAGGGTGGCACAAAAGTCTCGTCCATGTGGCTGAATAAAGTTGATTTGACTGGATTTGACTGGCGTGCGCCATGTATTAACTGGCGTGCGCCAGTAAAAGTTGGGCCAACTGTTGATGACCGACACGTGGCAGTTAACTGGTGTACGTCACCAAGGTACTGGCGTAAGCTAGTTGGGTTTTGCTGGGGTTGTTTGGCTCTGGTTTGAAGGTTATGAAACGGGTTTGAAAGGGGTTCGGGATGCTCAAAACTCAAACATACCATCGTCCTCAAACTGTTCTCGACTATAATCATCATTGGGGAAATAAAAGATCGACACATAACGTTATTTGGATAGTCCAGAATGGGTTTCTACAGAAGCCCCCCTTTGACGGCACTTGAAGCACCATTTAACTGGAGACAAGTAACGTCAAAGGTTTTCTAGACACCCTCTTCGAGGCTATCCAGAATACGAGAATTTTGAAGAACCTGTTTGATTCAAAGTTGGGACGGATAGATCGTCGTTGATTTGAAATTGGACGGATAGATCGTCGTTGATTTGAAATTGGACGAGTGGATCGTCGTGGATTTGAAATTGGACGGATAGATCGTCGTTGATTTGAAATTGGACGAGTGGATCGTCGTTGATTTGAGATTTGGACGAGTCTCTGCTTGGGGATGACTTCAACTCGGGTACCAATGTGACTCATGGAAATTTAGAACACCACTTGCGAACGGACTCCGTTGCATGGGGTGATTTGGGCCTTAGGCCCAATATGTTCTGGCGTACGGGACCACAGTACTGGCGTGCGCCACTTTTTGAAAAAATCCGGGCCCAGACCCGGCCCAGATCCCTGCCCAAAGCTGCTCCCACGTCGTATAAACTTCTGAGACGGTGCAGAAACCGCTCTTCTCTGGTTTTGAACTCTGAAAACTGTCAAACTTTCTCAAAAACCCTTCAATCTCTTCCACAATCCTCCATTTTTCCCTAAAACCCATGCTTCTTCACTCATCTATAGCGGAACCCAGTGGTGGAGGCGGCAATGGCAATGCCGGCGAGGAGGGAAATCGGCCACGGGGTAGCATCGAGACTCCAGAGTCTCGAATCGACGATCAGACGACGGGCGAACCCTCGTCGAGTGTCAGTGCAGTGGTTGCAGGCAGTGGCGGCGACGGTGGTGGCCATGCAGTAGTGGTGGCTGGTGGCGAGGAGGGGCGTACGCCAGGGATGGTGGGGCGTACGCCAGGAGGTGTTGGCACAGTGGGTCCACGAGTTCGATGATTGGATCCAAGTAGTGGTGTAGAGGGCTTAGTGGTCACAGGTTTGGGCTTGGTTGGGGCCGGCGTCGGTGACAGTGGTAGTGGTGATGGTGGCGGCCGACCGGGGACACCACCGAGGGATCCAGCGAGGGGCAAAGGTCCCGTGGTTGAGAAGGGCGCATCCGGAGCGGTACCCATGGAGGAGGTTGAGTTCGGGCCTGCAGTAGGGTCTTCGGCGCACGTACCCATCACTCGGGGGGATTTTACAGAGTTTGTGTCTGAGGAGGAACTCGGCCGTTTGCTCCGGGAGAACCCAGGGGTGGTGGCTGCGGTGTTGGCAGCGTGGGAGGATCGGCTCCGGCAGGTTGAGAGGGCGCAGGAGGAGGAGCGCCTGAGAGAGGAGGCCGAGAGGGCCAGGGCCGAGGAGGAGGCCTTTATGAGCGAGACTGAGGCAGCCGAGGAGGCTCAGGGGAAGGTGTGGTCCTTTGAGCGGGCAGTGACGCTGGCACCTCGTGCTAGGTTCGACGCGACCACGTACGTTTTGCCCGAGCCACACTTGTTTATACCGTCTGGGGTTGAGAGCCTTGGACCTCTGCGGGAGAGCTATGACGCAGAGCTTATACTGAGAGACCCACAGAGACACCTGTCCGTGGATTGGGCGCAGGTATTCCTTTGAACTCACTTTGATACGCATGCCTTGTCATTTGAATCAATATGTAGTTTTGAACTGTCGTAGCTTGGCTTGTAATGCATGTAGGCTAGAACCTTGAAATGTAACTTGACTGAGCAAGTAGAATTTGAATAGCATGCCTTGACTTTGAAACTCGACTTGAATGATAGAACACTTAAGGTAGTTAAATCGACTTGCAGAAGGCCCGTAATTTCGATAGAAACTGTTAGCGCCAAACTTGAATCGATCATGAGCTGCCTCGACTAATAAGATACCCTTTTGAACTTGCATTCGACTAGGTAGATTGCCACGACACAATGAACGCCCGAATGGCGTGTCCGATAGTTTGGAATCGACCATTGTAGGTGGACAAATTCAAGTAGTGCTCTGAACAGCACTGGAATGCAGCGGCTTCACGTGCCTCTTGAACGTAACCCTAATTTGTCAATGTAACCCTTGTCCTGCAAAACAGACAAGGAGTGAGTGCACCTTTGCCTCTCGTGGCAAAGGCCCTCCGATGCCTTTGTTAGTATTTCGTACTAGCGATCAAACCCTAATTATCAGTAGGAAAGTAATATGAAAGCAATGTATTGCGTACCTTTTACCTCTAGGTTTACCTTTTATTTATAGATTTGCGTATGCTTGCTGGCCAAGCATCCGTGTTGCCTTAGGATTCCTAACTCGTATAGGAATCCCAGGATATCAAGGATTCTCGTTTCCTTTATCAGTTCATTACCTTAATCCTTGTAGGACTCTTTTCCATAACAAGCCGAACATCCCATACTCGTTGGGTATCTTTCTCAGATCCTATATTCTCGGGATCTTATCTTTTAACGGAATACCAGTGATTCTGGACCCTTCTAGAATGTTCCCTCCAATAGGACTTCTCTCTTTGTTCGGCAATCTCATGGCCGAACAGACGGTCTGGACCAGTTACTTCACGTGTAACTGGTCCTAAGGAAACAATTTGGACCATATCCTTTCTAAGGAGCTCTCCTCCTGTTCGGCTTTCTCTTGCCGAACAAGTTTCTTTGAACAATGGCATCTTTTGTAATTTTCCTTGTATTCGGTCCAATAACGTCTCGTGTTACTGCACCGAGAATCGTACAACCTTTCTGGACCATTGACTTCTCATATCACTGGTCCATAATGTGTTGACCTTTTCTTTGACCGTGCTCGGGCTCGTTTTGTACCTGTTCGGGAATACCTCCCTACAATTGCTCCCCAGCTTTGCTTGTTTATATTTTACTCAGATGACGAGTAAAGCTCTTTTACCGAACAAATTCATTTTGTTTCTGCACCCTATTTCATATATTGGTGCAATGTTTCATCACGTTGCTAAGAAAAAATCATCTTTTCTTGTGGCCGTCACAGGCTTTTAGCCCTAACCTTTACACGTGTCGATCATCGTATTGCTTTTACATTAAATACGAACAGACGTGTTTATTGGAAAACGGAACGCTCAAAACGGCGTCTGGGGTGACGTTTCACGTACGCCACCTACTTTTAAGGTATTTTTGGGTTTTCGTCCCATTTTCAAAAACCCCAATCTCTCTCTTAGACTCCTTCCATAGGAAAAAAAACGGTTCAAGCTCTTCCCCGCCATTGAAGCTCTGTTCATCGTCTCAAGGCCTCTTCTTTTCTTCTCTTTAGGGATTCCATCGACTATTCTCGTAAGTCATCACTTCTTCGTCTTACAACTCCATTTCTCTAGTGGATTGTTTACAATCTCGTTTTAGGGTTTTATCGTCCCCTTTTCTTTTTACTTCAAAGAACCTCAAATACCTCTCTAGTAATGGGAAGATTTCGAAGACACTGTAATACTCCTCAAACCATGGCTAGTTTCAGATCTCGATATGGGATTCCTGACAACGTAGCTACTGTTTTGGCTCCTGAGGATGCCATCCGTGAGAGTTTCGATTTCGACACCCTTCACATTCCAGTAGTAGCCGTCGTTGAAGGCGGAGTTAGGTTTCCCTTAGCCCCTCTGCTTCGCCAAGTCTTAGCGTATTACAGGCTTTCACCAATGCAGGTTTCTGCTAATTTCTTCCAAGTAGTTATGGGTATAAATACCCTAAACCAAATGTTAGGGACTTCTCTAGGCTTGTACGATATCCACCATCTATATAGCATTTCCAGAATTGGGGATGCCCTTGCGTATTATTTAAAGAGTAGGGATTCTAGAAAGAAGCTCGTTCTCGAACTCCCTGACTCTGCTCGAGGGGATGACGACGACTTTCTGATCGTTACGGGCAACTTCGAACCCAGAGATGAGGACGACCAAGTGATTGGTTTTCATGCCCCTCACATATTCGGGAGCCCACGTTAGTGCTCTCCCTTAATTTCATATGTTTTGTCCTCTTTCATAGGAAAAGCTTTTTCGTGCTTCTAATTGCTTGTGCTTTATTTCAGCATCAAATATTAACCGTAGTTATAACATCATAACCCCACAAGTTCACGTAGCTGATATCAGACGAGCACTTGCATTCAACGGCGAAGGGACATACCTTGCAGGCCGAGCAAGAGCAGCTCAAGTACTTCTCAGCTACAAAGCTTCGTACGGTGGGTTTATTGATCGGAGAACCCGAGCAGCTGACATCCCTGCAATAGCTGGTCCTTCAAAACCAATCCCCGAACAAGAAGAGAGGCTTTCCCGGACTCCTCCAATCTCTGACGAACCTATCCCTCTTGCTGAGGAAGCTTCCAGTTCCACATCCAACTCGTCTTCTAGTGGCCGTACCCTCTCAACTTCAGAGATGAACCGGCCGATTGACTTGGGCAGCCTCCTCACCATTCCTGGTCGAGGTCGTGGTCGGGGCCAAAGTGTTCAAGGTCGTGGTCGTCGCCCCCAGACTCAAACCGATGCTCCTCCTGGATTTTCTCTAGAAGAAATTGAAGCCCTTCACAGAGAAAAACGTCAACGGGTGGAAGAATCCCAAGAAAGACCCCTACCATCCTCTTCATCTCTTGCTCCTATCTGGGCTCCTCCATTCTCGCACGGGAGCCGAGCTATCACTGCTCGGGACAGTGTTGAGTCAGAAGGCACTGCCCTTGCCCTGTCTCAAGCCTTTCTGCTGCCAGGAGATATGCAGAAGGAGGTGGCAAGCTCGCCTGACAACCTTCTAAGCTCATTCGTGTCTCACAATGCCAAGGTGAAATTTCGCTTTGTAAACCATAGCATACCATAGCGTTTGGTATCCATGTTTAACTGTTTTGAACGTTCCAGGTGATGCAAAAAATGGTGGCCATGGCTCAAAAGCTTAGCCAGTCTGAGCCTCAACGTGTCAAGCTTGTAAGTGAGAACACCAAGCTTCAACGTACCATCATCAGGCTCGAGAAAGAAAGGAACTAAGCCTTGGGAGTGGCAGATGGTTTAAAGGGACAACTGAAGGGGACTGAGGACAGTCTAAATCAAACGCTGAAGGAACTCGAGGCGAGCCAGAATGAAACCAAAGCTGCATTTGAGAAGGGATACAACGAAGGGATCAAAGTAGCTACGGAAAGCTATACAAACCAGATGCCTGGGATACAAGACCAAGTCTGGGTGGCCTCTTGGACAGCTTGCCTTGCCAAAGCTGAGATTCCTGAATCATCTCCTCTATGGAACAACATTGAACTGCCCAGTGCTGCTAGTCAAGAGGAAGATATTGCAGAGGAGAGAGATGAAGAGCAGGTGGTGAATGTGTCTGAGCAACATTCGTCTGAGCAACATGTTCCTGATGTTGAACCGGGTGAAGTCATGACCAATCCTGGCCAGAAGGAAGTTAGTGGTGGTCAACTTGGAGATGAAAATACCACAGAAGACGTGATTGCACCGGTAGCTCCTACAACTGTGCCTGTGCAAGATCTCACTGAAGATGAATGAGTTCTGTCTTCGTTTGTCTTTCTTTACATCTGTTTTGAATTGTTCCCTTCAAGATACCTGTTCCAAATGTTTCTATCATGGGTATTTGAAATGTTTAAGTTATTTCGTACTTATGTAAGTCTTTCGTACTTAATCGTTTGAAGTTTCACGTACTTATGCATATATTCGTATGCTTCCAAGTTTGTGCATATTCTCATATGCTATGGACTGTTTGTGCATATTCTCGTATGCTCTATGCATGTATTATTCGTATGCATCGCAAGGGTTTTAAGTTTCTCGTACTTGAATATTTCGTGGCTTAAATTCCATACAAGTGGTTTCATACTTTAAGTTTCACGTACTTAGAACATCACACAAGTGTTTCGTACTTGCGTTCTCACAAGCGTTTCGTACTTGCGTTCTCACAAGTGTTTCGTACTTGCGTTTTAAGTTTCACGGACTTAAAAGTTCAAAATTTACACAAGTGTTTCGAACTTGTGTTCAAGTGTCACGTACTTAAATGGATTGTTTCGAACTTGTGTTCAAGTGTCACGTACTTAAATGGATATCCTATACCCTGCTCCCCAATACGAATGAGGGAAACCAATTTCGTAATTCGTATTTAAAACAAATACCAAGAAAACAGCAGTTTATAAAAAAAGTAACTTCATTCATAAACTGTAAAACTCAAGAGGGCGTTACTCGTACCCCTTGTAGCTAAAATATCAAAACTAGAACACAAGAGAGTTTTATTCGTAACTCTTCACACAATCACGATGTGCATAAAGAAAAATTTGTTCATATAAAAAACTTTCTCAGATTATGGGCATTCCAAGGTCTTGGCACTGGGTTCCCATCCAAGTCTGCCAATCGATAAGCCCCAATGCCCGCGATTTCTGTAACTCGATATGGGCCTTCCCAATTTGCCCCTAGCTTTCCCTCATTAGCCACTTTAGTATTGCCGAGCACTTTTCGTAGCACAAGGTCTCCAACACCAAACTCTCGTGGGTGTACATTCTTGTTATAACTTTTGATGAGCTGCTTTTGGTATGAGGCCAAGTGCACCAGGGCCCGTTCTCGTCGTTCCTCGGCAAAGTCTAACTCAATCTCCAAGGCTCTGTCATTTCCTCCACTTTCAACCAAAGTGGTCCTGTTGGTCGGCAGACCTATTTCCAATGGAATAACAGCCTCTGTTCCATATGCTAATGAATAGGGGGTCTCTCCCGTAGACCTCCTAGGCGTTGTTCGGTATGCCCATAGAACCAATGGCAATTCGTCGGGCCATTTCCCCTTTGCTTTATCCAAACGTTTCTTAATCCCATCAAGGATTGTTTTGTTTGAAGCCTCTGCTTGTCCGTTGCTTTGAGGGTAGGCTGGAGTCGAGTAATAATTTCTTATCCCATACTGGGCACAGAAAGTTTTGAATTTCTTCTGAAACTGTGACCCATTGTCTGTAATCAACGAATAAGGTACCCCAAAGCGAGTTATGATGCTTTTCCACACGAACCTTTCTATCATAGGTTCAGTGATCTTGGCCAATGGCTCAGCCTCAATCCACTTAGTGAAGTAATCTGTTGCAACTAGTAGGAATTTTCGATTCCCAGTTGCCTTGTGTAGTGGACCCACTATGTCCATTCCCCATTGAGCAAACGGCCAGGGACTTGTCAGCGGCACCAGGTCCTCGGCTGGTGTTCGAATCATTGGTGAAAATTTCTGACACTTCTCACAAATTTTTACGTACACCTTAGCATCTTCTTGCATGTACGGCCACCAATACCCTTGGGTAATTGCTCGGTGGGCTATGGACCGACCACCAGCATGGCTTCCACATGTTCCCTCGTGAATTTCGTGGAGGAACTTTTGCACCATCTCAGGATGCACACAAAGCAAGTAGGGTCCTGTAAAAGACTTCCTATATAGTTTTCCCTCTGGGGATAACCAGAACCGAGCAGATTTGGTTCTGATTTTATGTGCCTCCTTTTTGTCCAAAGGGAGTATTTCATCTCGTAAAAACTCCACTATTTGGTCCATCCAACTTGGTCCTTGGTTCACGTCCAAGACCATCTCCACACTTCTCCCAATGCTCGGCTCAGTCAGATACTCCACGGCTATTTTTCTTTTAAACTCAGATGGTACAGCTGCGGCTAACCATGCCAATGAATCTGCATGAGCATTCTTTCCAGAACTTATCTGCTCAATATACACCATTTCGAAGGTATCGAGCAGATCTCTGGTCACCTGTACATATGCCGCCATCTTCTCGCTCCGGGTTTCATATTGCCCGGACAGTTGATGGACTACGAGCTGTGAATCAGAATACACCCTAACTCGTTCAGCTTTCAGGGTTTTTGCACTTTTCAAACCAGCTAAGAGTGCCTCATACTCTGCCACATTATTTGATGCATTGAACCCTAGCCGAACAGATAATTCCAACATTGACCCTTCAGGGGGTAAAAGCACAACTCCAATTCCTGAACCGGTGTTGCAAGCTGACCCATCAACAAACAGCTTCCATTCTAAGGGATCTTGTTCGGCTAATGCCTGTTCCTTCGTTACAGGAGGCCTTGCTTCACACTCCTTTCTCGTAGGAGGCAAAGGTGCAACCGCAGGTGAGAATTCTGCCACAAAATCTGCCAACACTTGGCCTTTGATTGCTGTGCGCGGCTGATAGTCGATGTCATATTGGCTCAACTCAACGGACCAAGTCGAGATCCTTCCCGAGAAATCTGCCTTTCGGAGCAGTGATTTTAATGGGAACTCAGTGTAAACCACAACTTTATGGCTCTGGAAATAATGTGGCAATTTTCTAGTTGCTGTCCTTAATACTAGGACCAATTTCTCGAGGGGCAAATACCTTGTTTCGGCATCTAATAATGTTTTGCTCACATAATAAACTGGGATTTGCTCGGATCCTTTATTTCTTAAAAGTACTGCACTCACAGCATGCTCAGAAACAGCTAAGTATAAAACTAGAGGCTCTGGAGTCGAAAGAAGGGGAGGAGAGGCCAAATATCCCTTTAGATCCTGGAAGGCTTGTTCACATTCTGCTCCCCATTCGAACCCTTCCCTTTTCTTCAACAGCTGAAAGAAAGGTCTGCACTTGTCACTTGATCGGCTAATAAATCGATTAAGAGCTGCTGCCATCCCAGTTAATCGTTGGACTTCTTTCGTTGTCCAAGGACTTTCCAGATTTTGTAAGGCCTTTATTTGGTCGGGATTCGCCTCTATTCCCCTTAGAGTTACAAGATGGCCCAAAAACTTTCCAGAGCCGACTCCAAACGCACACTTCGAGGCGTTGAGTTTCAACTTGTATTTCCTCAAAATCTCAAAAGCTTCTCTCAAATCTGCAATATGGCCTTGCCCAGATTTACTTTTTACCACCATGTCATCTATGTAAACCTCCATAGTTTTGCCGAGAAATTTTCTGAACATGATGGTTGTCAGTCTCTGATACGTTGCCCCTGCATTCTTCAATCCAAAAGGCATGACATTATAACAGTACAACCCTCGTGGTGTAATAAAAGACGTCTTCTCCTGATCTGGCCCAAACATTGCAATTTGATGGTATCCTCGATATGCATTGAGAAAACTCATCCGTCCATATCCCGTTGTTGCATCAACCAACTGGTCAATCCTTGGAAGAGGAAAACTATCCTTAGGGCACGCCTTGTTTAAATCTGTGAAGTCAACACATACGCGCCATTTTCCATTCTTTTTCTTGACGACAACAGAATTGGATAGCCATTCTGGATAATAAACTTCCCTTATTGCCTTGGCTTCCAACAAATGATCCACTTCTTCAATTACAGCGTCAACGTGCTGTACGGCTGCCCTTCGTTTCTTTTGAATGACCGGTTTATGCTGTGGATCTATATTCAAATGATGGCAGATAACATCTGCATTCACCCCAGGCATCTCCTCTGGTGTCCAAGCAAATACATCGACATAAGTTTTCAAAAAACTAATCAGTTCATTCTCTTCCTCTTCTGGCAGTGATTCCCCAATTAGAAAATACCTATCTGGATCAGTCTCGTTGATCAGTGTTTTCTTCAAATCCTCAACTACCCTCTCGGTTGGGTCTTTTCCAATATCCTCAATGGTCGGCAGATCCGGAATTTCCACAGTATTAACATGGTGGGCATTATGGACTCTTTTTATGATGGATACCAAACATTGTTGAGCTATCTTTTGGTTACCTTTGATGTGCTCAATCCCATTAGACCCTGGGAACTTTACCATCTGATGGAAAGTTGAAGAGACTGCCCTCATCTTGTGCAACCATGTTCTCCCTATAATCACGTTATAGGAAGACGGTACATCCACCACTAAGAAGTCGGTTCGTAGCACCACTGTCCCAGCCCGAACAGGCAGAGTTACCTTGCCTAACGGCCAAACTGCTCCTGCTCCAAATCCGACCAATGGAGTTACTGATTGTACCAAATCTTCTTGTGTGAGCCCCAGTTTCTTGAACGCATCATAGTATAGCACTTCGGTGCAACTCCCTGAATCCACCAGGATTCTTTCCATATCATATTCCCCAACTCGTAGGGTTATGACCAAAGCATCATTGTGAGGTACCTGGACTCCTCCCAGATCTTCATCCGTAAAAACTATGCCCTCGTTGCTTGCCCCTTCGTTGCGCCCTCTTTTATTCCCCAACTGCATTACATGTTGGTTATGTTTCACTTGTCTCTGAAGCAATCTCACCTCATTTCTCGTATAAGGTTCGGCTAATCCATGTATCATATGGATTACCCCTTTTGGATTCTGTTCGTAATCCAATTCCATTGCCTTGTCTTTATCCTTGGAATCTTCTTGGATAAATTCTTTGAGGTAACCTCGTGAGACCAAATCATCAAGATGCCGTTTAAACATCTCACAGTCCTCAATCATGTGACCCCAATCCTTATGGTAACTGCAGTGCTGATTCGTAGCACGTTTTGCATCTTTATTCCCACCAAGAGTTGGGGGCCATTTGAAATAAGGTTGATTCTTTATTCGATAAAGAATCCTGTAAATGGGCTCTTTCCAAACCGTGTTTATGGAAAAGAATGACTTGGGATCCGGGGCTTGTTTATCTTTGTACTGCTCTTTCTTCGCCTGCCCATAATCTTTTCTTTCACGATAAGTTTTGGGCTCTGGCTTGTCAGCTTTCTTTATAGGTCCCTTTACTTGCTCGGCGGCCAACTTACCATCCTCTTGAAGGATGTCATCCTCGTTCCTGGCGTGCTGCTCAATTCTCTCCATCAATTTTGCCAATGTCTGCACGGGACTCATGTTTAGAGACTTACGCAGTTCCCCCCGAACAGGTAAGCCTGTTTTGAACGTGGCTATTGCGTATTCTTCACTACATCCTTCAATCTCGTTGAAGGTTTCCCAGTACTTCTTTGCATAAGTCCTGATCGGCTTGTCCTCTCCTTGTTTCATAAAAGAAAGACTCTCAAAGGTTTTGGGAGCTTTCCTGCTCGTCAAAAACCGTGCAGTGAATTCCTCGGCCAATTGCACCCATGTTCGGATGGAGCGTGAGCCCAATCTGTGGAACCAGGACAAAGCAACCTTCCCTAAACTCGACGGGAACATTTTGCACATGATTGCATCATCTCCTTTATGCATAAACATCGCTTGCTGGTAATGCTGTATATGGGCCACGGGATCAGCATCTGTCTCGTAGAGGATGAATGTTCCGTGTTTTACCCTGGTCGGCAATCTTGCCTCCTGTAACTTTTTTGCAAAAGGGGAGGATGCTATATTCTGAAGTGCTTTCCGTGCTGCTTCCCGTGCAGTCATGGCTTCATCCTCTGGTCCTTTCTTGGATCTAATTCGTTCCCAATCGGAATCAGGTCTCTCGTACTTGTCCCTATGATGTTTTCTACTCCCTTCCTCCTCGGGGGTAAAGCTTCGACCTCTGCTTCTCCTCTTTCTCGGAGATACCCTCCTTCGCTCGGGTGTTCGGATCTTGCTCCTTCCATTTCGTGGAGAAGCTTTATGTCGCCTTGGGGTCAGACTTCTACTTCTGCTTCTCCTTCCTCGTGAAGGAGCCTTTTGGTACTGTACCAAAGCGTATTCACTGCCTCTAGAATTTCTTCGAGATAGTCCAGAGTCCTCCGGATGTTCCCTGATTCTCTCTAGTTCTCTGATTTCATGTTCTTGTTTTTTGATCAAACGAGCATACTCCTCAATTTCTTATCTCTTCTTATCAAGAACGTCTTCGCTACGGTATACACTTCTGGAGTGTGCAATCGATTCATCCCCTCGATGGGATTTAGTCCTTCTCGTGGACTTCGATGCCGTCTCTCCATCTCTATTTCTGGAGTTGCCGTGGATAGTAAGGGGGTGGCCCTTACTCGTGGTCCTCTTGTGTCCTCCTTCGGGCTTTCTCGGAGCCCCTGGTGGAGACTTATCCCCTCCTCCAATTAACACATCCTTTGGGTCGTGTGGCGTTGCTGGATCTACTTCCACCATGGTCGTATTTCAAAGGGAACTCTTTCGTTTCCCACAGACGGCGCCAATTGTAGGTGGACAAATTCAAGTAGTGCTCTGAACAGCACTGGAATGCAGCGGCTTCACGTGCCTCTTGAACGTAACCCTAATTTGTCAATGTAACCCTTGTCCTGCAAAACAGACAAGGAGTGAGTGCACCTTTGCCTCTCGTGGCAAAGGCCCTCCGATGCCTTTGTTAGTATTTCGTACTAGCGATCAAACCCTAATTATCAGTAGGAAAGTAATATGAAAGCAATGTATTGCGTACCTTTTACCTCTAGGTTTACCTTTTATTTATAGATTTGCGTATGCTTGCTGGCCAAGCATCCGTGTTGCCCTAGGATTCCTAACTCGTATAGGAATCCCAGGATATCAAGGATTCTCGTTTCCTTTATCAGTTCATTACCTTAATCCTTGTAGGACTCTTTTCCATAACAAGCCGAACATCCCATACTCGTTGGGTATCTTTCTCAGATCCTATATTCTCGAGATCTTATCTTTTAACGGAATACCAGTGATTCTGGACCCTTCTAGAATGTTCCCTCCAATAGGACTTCTCTCTTTGTTCGGCAATCTCATGGCCGAACAGACGGTCTGGACCAGTTACTTCACGTGTAACTGGTCCTAAGGAAACAATTTGGACCATATCCTTTCTAAGGAGCTCTCCTCCTGTTCGGCTTTCTCTTGCCGAACAAGTTTCTTTGAACAATGGCATCTTTTGTAATTTTCCTTGTATTCGGTCCAATAACGTCTCGTGTTACTGCACCGAGAATCGTACAACCTTTCTGGACCATTGACTTCTCATATCACTGGTCCATAATGCGTTGACCTTTTCTTTGACCGTGCTCGGGCTCGTTTTGTACCTGTTCGGGAATACCTCCCTACAGAACACTTGTGAACTCGACTGAGAGGTGAAACTCGAGAGAAATAAGTCCTTGTGGCTCGGAACTTGACTGAGAGATACCTTTGAATTGATTCGATTGATAGCAGAACTGGATAGAGTAATACGAGTGCCTGGTAGCTTTGTTCGACCCTTATGATGCCTGTTTCGACTGTTATAGTTACTTTCGATGTCATGAACTCGACTTACTGCTTGAATTGCCATTGTTGATGAAACTCTTTCTGTTGTCTGTCTTTGTTGTGCAGAGAGGAGCAGCCAGCACTCGGGGCCATGGAGGTCCAGCGAGTTCACTCGAGTTGTACCGGGGGTTGCCCGAGCGAGTCAGGGCTTTAGTTGACGCTGCAGGGTTCCGGCCGTTCATTCTCACGCTGACGGCTGTGAAGAGCGATCACGCTCTACTTACTGCGCTGGCTGAGAGGTGGTGGGATTCCTCGAACACCTTCCATCTGCCAATCGGGGAGATGACGGTGACTCCGTCGGACTTTACAGCTCTCACCGGTTTGAGGGTAGGAGGGGAGCCTATCCCGTTTGACTCGGAGATTTACAGGGATCCCAGGGCTCTGGAGTGGTTCTTGGGGCAGGCGCCAGCAGGCGAGGCTGAGACCGTCCATTATGACCAATTCGAGGGGTATTTGCATGGGAGGGAGCCGGACTCGGAGTTAGAGGCGGAGCAGATGGCAAGGGCCTACTTGTTGTACTTGTTCGGGGCTACATTGTACTCAAACAAGCGATCCACAGTGCACCTGTCCTACTTGCCGGCCCTCTACGACTTGAGCATAGCTTCACGGTTTGACTGGGGATGAGCTGCTCTGGGCACCTGCTACGGTTTCATGGGGGAGTTCTCACGTGGGAAGAAGGCGACAGCCGGCTACTGGAGAGTGTGGGAGGTAATAAACACAACTTGTAATTCATTTCCTGCCTTCTCTCTTCTTGCACTTGTCTTTGATTTGCATATGAACTATATTCTGATGCTTTGATTGTCTGACCATTTGCAGCTGTGGGCTTACGAGGTGCTGAAGATGTACCCACCAGAGAACAAGTGCCCGAACCTGAGGATGCTCCCACGTGCCATGATCTGGGGCCCTATGTACAGCGGCAAGAAGAAGTCGAGAGGGAGCCTCCTAGCCTTCAGGTTGTACCTCGACGAGCTTTCTGGTACTCAGGTAAGCCACATGTCAAATTGATTATTCTGCCCTTAGAATTGCTTTAATGCTGTCGCTGATGCCTTTGAACCTGTGCAATTGTTTTGCAGGTAGAGTGGAATCCGTGGAGCAATGCCGAGCCTGAGCCTGAGTACCTAGCACGGAGCAGGGTGGTGACAGCGAGCCGGGTGTTGTTGGAGTCGGCCTTTGGGTGGCGGTGGTACCTGGGCGACCGGGTGACACGGCAGTCGCTAGGCTCCCTTGAGTTCCAGGTTCCTACGCCACTTCCTCCTCACGCTTCTCACACGGACAAGTACACCTTGGCTAAGTTGCGGCGTTTCACTGTTCCGGCCGGCCTTGCTGCTTTTCTGAGGCCCGAGCGCGATTATGCTGTCTATAGGAGGCAGCGCTTGGCGAGGCCGCTTGGAGTGTTGGAGCATATCGCCGTGCAGGGCGAGGCGCTGGAGGCCGGTGAGGAGAGGAGGAGTCGGGAGAGTAGGGCAGCTCGGCAGAGAGAGAGGAGCGACTATGCCACCGCGACCGGGCTGCCTTGGCTTTCTTGGACTCTAGCAGTGCGGGATGCACAAGGAGAGGAGGCCGTAGTTCGATTCGAGCCTGCCAGGACAGACCCAGTAGAGATCACAGGGCCGGTGATACACTCTTTGTCCCTTGTAGTTTCCGTACTTTACTTTCAGCATGTATATTTGGCTTGTACTCTGATTTTGCCCCAAAATTGTATCTCAGGCTCCGATGGAGTGGGTGCGGGAGGCAGCTCGCCTGATGAAGGCCATGGAGAAGGAGTTTCATAAGATCGCCGGCGGCGCCTCTTTGCAGTTGCACTACCCACCACCAGCTCCAGCTCCTGCCGCGCAGCCTCAGGTATAACTTTCCATTCTGCTTTTAGATAAGATTGCTCCCAAAATGTCCTGCACTTAGCATTTCAATATATACACTATGTACAATGCATGTTAAAATGACTTTGATGATCATGCAGGGACACGCTAGGGCGGCTCTTAGGAGGAATAGTGTGCGGCCTCCTCCAGCAAAGAAGGTAGCACCGAGCTCCTCTCAACCAGCGGCGAGGGTAGAACGGGGAGTGCAGATCGCTCCGGCTAGCGAGGAGCTCCAGTTCCGCCGAGAGCTGAGGAAGAGGCCTGCAGAGAAGAGGCTTGTCGAGGGACCCTCACAAAAGAAGAGGAGAGAGGAGGAAGAAGCAGAGGAAGAAGAAGAAGAGGAGCAGACGTCCCTCAGCAGCGGCTCTGACTCAGCGAGCGACCCCAGGTTCCGGATGGATCCACGAGAGTTGGAGGAGAGCGACGAGGATGACGACGACGAGGACCTTTTTGACGACTGAGGGCTATCACCGAGCCTTAGTTTATTTTGCTGCTACTTTGACACTTTTGATATGGATGCTTGACACTTTGGGATAGGGCCTGCGTGCCTTTTTGACCTTTGGGCGAGTGTGCCCTGATACTTTTAGTTTTGCCCGGGCCGTTGTGCCGTTTGATACTTGATACATTCCTACCGTTACGCTTTGACACAGTAGTAGATGACTTATGCATTTTCCGTTTATCAATTTCCTTTTGCTTTGATGAGACTTGGTAAAGGAAAATAGCAAACCATCCGCTAATATCTAACATGCATTGACGAACGCTCTGAATCGACAAAAGACACATTGCATATGCATACGATCGACTTAGCTCAAAGAAAAGATGGACAGAAAAGCCCTAGGATACGACACGTATCCCAGACACGCGGAGGATACGGGAGACTTGAGCGGTAGTAGGCCAAACTCCGAAATTCTCCCCGGGGAAGGAAACTGACCCTTTTAAAAGGTAACACAGCTGCATAATGACTTGCACGAACCATCAAAACCGGTAGAATTGCCCCGGTGCGAGGAAAAATACCAAGGAAAAGCTAAAAATGCCACAAAAATGGACATAAGACGCCAAAGAAGACTCGATATGGTTCCGGACCGAAACCGACACCCCCACACAGTCACATAAGTCCTATGTAACATGTATGGTATGACAAAACTTGGCAAAAGCTTTTGAAACGAGATTTGACCTCCCGTATCCTTGATTTTGGCTTGAAACGGGCCGCCGAGGGTCCGAAATCTTCACCGAGCGTGGCTTTTGGAATCCGACGCCTTGCCATAGTCCCAAGTGATATTTATGACTTGTAGGAACCAACAAACGGCCAAGGCCAGCCCCGGAATTGAAAACGACCATGCGGAGGCAGTAGCTGCTGTAAACTAGTTTCTGGTGAACCTTACTGGCGTACGCCAGAAATTGAGGCTCGTACGCCAGTAAGTGTGGGACACATACACGCCAGTCATAAACTGGCGTACGCCAAGTTTTTGAATGCCAGATCCACTTGACTGATCAACTGTCCTTTTTCAGGAGGCCACTTTGTTTTTACCCCCACACGGTTTGCACACGGTTTCTGAGTTCCAAGAAGGCAGTGTCCTTTGCAGGTGTGAGTTTTGGATGCTAGCATGGTGTTTGAATGGTTTATTGGTAATGGAATGGAAAGGCCAAGGCCTATAAAGCAGAGGCATGGGCATTTTGGCCTTCATGGCTGCACTGCCTCCTATTTTCCTCAGTATACTTTAGCATTCTCCATGGACAACCCTCTCCTAACTTTACTTAGGCCCTGGTTGGCACAATTCCTAAGCGTTGACTGGCTCAATTTCCAATATCACGGCCTTGCTTCGTTCCATTTTCTTCGACATGTGCCGCTCCGGCCAGCGCTTCTACGGGCTGCCCTCAGATTCTGGGACCCTGACGTCCATGTCTTCTGCTTTGGAGATGATGAAATGTGCCCGACCGTTGAGGAGTTTCAGGCGTATCTCCGAACCTATTCGTCCTCCACACTTGTTGTCCCGCCTTATCAAGCAAGCATGCCCAAACTGCTAGCCAGCTCGCTCAACGTCTCCCGGGGTTTGGCGAACGCTATCCTTGAGGGTGGCCAAATGAATATCATGCGGCTAATCGAGATGTACAGTCTAGACGGTGACTTGGATAGTGACGAAGCTCAAGCGCGCCGCCGCTTTGCCTTGGTAATCTGCTTGCTTGCCGCCTATCTGCTCGTGCCGGCCCACGGGCAGGTCAGCCCTTCACTTGCGAGCGTCGCTGCCCAGATGGGGGACACGGAGGAACGTGATCCCTTTGGTCCTAGCGGAGACACTCTTGGGTTTGGATTTGGAATATACGGGCCAGTCGGCCGTCTTCAGCGGGAGCCCGGTTTTGCTTCAGGTAACCTCACTCAACTCACATTTTCTCGGCTTTTCACATGTTCTCATTTTACCTCGACACTCGGCTTAGGCTGCTCCCTAGCTCCTTACTTGTCTTTTCGCTCAGGCTTTATCTGACTTCTTACTTGTCTTTTCGCTCATGCAGTTGTGGCTGTCGGACAAGTTGAATCTCTTGCATCCTCCAGTGGCGGGTTGGAATCTCTTTTCGAAGAGGATTCATCAAAGGGAGATGCGGTATCCCGACATGGATATAGAAGGCTGGTACGAGTTCATGCAGCAAATGCAACCTGATGAGATCGCCTGGAGGTGCCCCTGGCTGGACCTCCCGGACATGGCTATTCACTCTGATGGATTCGATAGGATGGTGATTGCAGGGCTGTCAAGCTTCACTTTCTACATTCTCGGCCGTGTCCTTCGACAGTTGGGCGCCTCTCAGGAGAATCACCGTATTAGCATTGGGGATTTCCGTGTTCCGCATTTCAATGCTCAAACACTCAGCGGTTACCAAAGGCGCTGGGGCCTTAGAGTCCTTCAGGCTGAGATGCCGAAATTTGCCACAGGGCTAAGGAATCGCTACAAATAGTGGCTGAGAGCGGATGTGAATGCAAGGGAAAATATTAACTGACTCCGGGCCACTTTGCTATGCTTAGAATAAACTGCGAGTTGTTAGGCTTCTCAAGCATTTTGTTCTGTTTTTCATGCTTTAACTGTTTTTAAAGCTTTTATGTTCAGCTTATGTATTAGAAGTAGTAATTTGCAATAAAGTTGAAAGACGATGGGTTTCCCCTTTTCTGATTCTCTTCGATGCAGCCTTTGACTTGTGCTCGACCTTCCCAAACTGCGGCGTGGACCGAAAATGTCGAACCTGGATCGACATTTTGATGGAATATGACCGAATCTCAAGGTGAGATTGCCTACGTATCCCTTTTCAAGGAATCAGGTCAGAACGTAGTTCAGGCTAAGGTTCACTCGTGTATTTTACCTCTCCTTTTACGCTCTAACTTTTGCCTAGCGCCGCCTTTTCAGGTTTTCGGCCTAGCGAGCTTTTGACTTTTGCCTATTTATTTTTGCCTAGTACCGCCTCCTTAGGTTTTCGGTCTAGCAGGCTGCTCTAACTTTTGCCTGGAATCGCCCACCCTTGTGGTTTTCGATCCAGCGAGCATCTCTCAGGGATAGTAACGCTTGAGTTGATCCAGGTTGACCAGGGTGTTGAATTCATTGCCGTCGAGGTCGATGAGTTTAGCAGCACCCCCGGATAGGATAGTCTTGATGATGTAAGGCCCGAATCGCTTCGGCTTGAATTTCCCGCGAGGATCAAACACCGGGGCCCGGATTTCCTTTGTAACCATGTCTCCTTCGACTAAGCCCCTGGACTTCACCTTTTTGTTGAACGCGCGAGCGATTCGACGCTGATACCCCTGAACATGATACAAGGCTCGGAGCCTCCTCTCATCAAACAACATCAGCTCGACAAACCTCCCGCTTAACCATTCAGATTCTTTGAGACCACTTTCGACCATGACTCTAAGTGACGGGACCTCAAGCTCGATGGGAAGCACTGCCTCCATCCCATAAACCAAGGAGAAAGGAGTCGCACCAGTTGAAGTGCGGATAGACGTCCGATACCCTCAAAGGGCGAGAGGTAGCTGCTCGTGCCAATCCCTTGCAGACTCGGCAGTTTTCTTGATGATCATCTCGACATTCTTGTTCGCAGCTTTGACCGTTCCGTTTGTTTGTGGGCGATAGGTCGTTGAATGGTGGATCTCAATACCGAATTCCTCAAAGAGCTCCAAAACCCTTCCCTTGAAATGACTCCCGTTATCTGACACAAATGCCTGAGGAACTCCGTACCGATAGATGATGTTCTTTCAAATGAAATGAGCAACCTGAACCGTTGTCAGTGTTTTGTAGGATTCGACTTCGACCCACTTGGTGAAGTAGTCTATTGCCACCAATATGAACTTGTGGCCATTTGAAGCAGACAGCCTGATCATCCCAATAACATCGATGCCCCAAACAGAGAAAGGCCACGGTGAAGTCATGCCATACAACTTAGACGGAGGGACATGTTGCAGGTTCGCATGGATCTGGCATTTGTAACAGCGCCGTACGTAGTCGATGCATTGCGATTCCATTGTAGACCAGTAATAACCCTGCCTAAGGATCTTCCTAGCAAGCATGACGCCGCTCATGTGAGGCCCACAGACTCCTTCGTGAATTTCTTCCATTATCCTTGTTGCTTCGACACCGTTGACACAGAGCTTGTGCATCCCACAGTGAGACCTTCGATACAATTTCCCTCCGCAGATGATGTACTGAGAAGCTAACCTCTGCAAAGCAATCCGATCCTTCTTCGCGGCCTCGGCAGGAAACTCCCCGTGCTCCACGAAGTTCCAAATGTCGTGGTACCAGGGTAGGCCATCATCGACATCATCAATGGCGTTGACATATTCAAAAGCGGGCAAGTCCCTCTGTTCAATCACAATCGGCCGCAGCTTAACACCTATTGGAAGTTCGATCATTGAAGCCAAAGTCGCCAAAGCATCGGCGAACTGATTCTTCAAGCGCGGGACATGGGTGAATGTCACCTTATTGAAGCGAGGAATCAGTTCTTTCAAATCTTGGTGATAAGGCTTCAGCTTTTCCTCACGAACCTTCCAATCTCCGTTGGCCTGGGAAACCACCAAGTTCGAATCCCCAATTACTTCCAACTTATCGACTCCTAAAGCAATAGCAGCTTCCATTCCGACGATGCAGGCCTCGTACTCAGCTTGATTATTGGTAACATTGAAATTCAGCTTGAAAGCGAGGGGAATGTGAGCGCCGGCGGGCGTGATCAACAACACTCCAATCCCAAACCTCTTCTAGTTAGCAGCCCCATCAAAATAGAGCGTCCATATTTCCTCGACCACTGTTAGAACCTCCTCGTCGGGGAAAGTGAAATCCACATCTTCCGGGCAGTCGATCGGGTGATCGGCCAAAAACTCGGCCACGGCACGCCCCTTTACAGACTTTCTCGTGACGTATTGGAGCTCGAACTCAGCCAGCAGAAGCAACCAACGTGCTAGCTTATGGGTGAGCTCGAGCTTCTCAAACAGATACTTGATTGGATCCATCCGAGAAATCAGTCTCACCGAATAGGCTAGCATGTAGTGTCTAAGCTTTTTGGTAGCCCAAACCAGCGCCCAACATGTCTTCTCCAAGGGGGTATAGCGCTCCTCGGATCCTACCATTTTCTTGCTTAGATAGTAAACAGCTTTCTTGACCCCATTGCTTCCTTCCTGTGCTAGTAGACATCCCATAGCTGTTAGGGAGACGGACAGATAAAGAATCAAAGGTTGGCCTGGCGTAGGCGGCATCAGCATAGGTGGGTTCTGCAAATATCTCTGAATTGACTCGAAGGCGGCCTGGCATTTCTCTGTCCATTCGAACGGGACCCCCTTTTTGAGCAAGCGGAATAACGGCTCGCAGGTTAGAGTTAGCTTGGAGATGAACCTGCTGATGAACTGGACCTTCCCTAGAAAGCTTCGCACACCTTTCTCAAACTTCGGCGGCTCCATTTTGAGAATCGCTTTGATTTTGGAGGGGTCCACTTCAATTCCCCTCGCGGTGATCAGAAATCCCAACATCTTGCCTGACGTGACTCCAAATGTGCACTTTTGCGGGTTCAGACGCACGTTGTACTTGCGAAGCCTTTCAAGAAACTGCCTGAGCGAAGGAAGATAGTCCTTTTCCTCATTTGCCTTTACAATCATATCATTGACGTAGATCTCAACGGTCTTATGGATAAAATCGTGAAACAAGGTCGTCTGGGCCCTTTGAAAAGTACATCCGGCGTTCTTCAACCCAAATGGCATCTTCACATAGCAGTAAGTGCCCCATTCCATGACAAACGTCGTTTTCTCTTGGTCCTCGGGTGCCACAAAGATCTGGTTGTATCCGGAGAATCCGTCGACAAAAGAGAGCAAGGCATGCTCTGCCGTGTTGTCCACAAGCACGTCAATGTGGGGCAAGGGAAAACTGTCTTTGGGGCTTGCCTTGTTTAAGTCCCTGAAGTCGACGCAGACTCGGATCTTTCCATCCTTCTTAGGGACAGGCACGATGTTGGCCACCCATTTGGGGTATTCTGCAACCCTTATGAATCCCGCATCGATCTGCTTTGTAACCTCTTCCTTGATCTTCTGAACCCAATCCGGCCTCATCCTGTGGAGTTTCTGTTTAACGGGGACAGCCCCGGGCTCCAACGGGATTCGATGCTGTACTATTTCAGGATCGATGCCCGGCATATCCTTGTGAGACCATGCGAAAACCTCGGGGAATTCTTTGAGAAGCTCGATTGTTTCGGCGTGGTTTTTCGGGGACAGTTTCGCACCAATTTGCATCATACGGGGGTCATCCTCGTCTTTCAAGTTTACAAAGATTACTTCTTCTTTTAGAGGCTGAGCACGCCTTTCGTCTTCCTTTTCGATGAGGGAACGCAACTCAGCCGGGATGTCCCCGTCGAAGTCTGTTCCTTCATCGTCAGGGTCGACACAGTTTATATAGAAGCTAGCAAAGTAGTCGGAAGTAGGATCATGCATTTCATAAAACCCAACAGGGATGCCAAGTACAAAAGACTCGAACTCGAAGTAAAAGCTACGACGTGGAGGGTCAAGAGGCACAAACTCTGACTCTGAGCTAGACCTAGACTTGACAGACTCTGTGTCAGATTCAGATACATCGTCAATGCATGTCAAACGCGGAGTGAAAATGCAATTATTGATACTTCCCTGTGCCTTCACGATGAGAGAGGTAGGATCCTCGGGAGCATCCGATGAGTCGGGCCCAAGCATCAGCACTTCAGCTTCCTCGCCCTTGCCAACCAAACCTACTTGGGAGAACATCATCTCCAGATTCCCCTGATCGAAAGCCTTCAGCCATTCAAACTTCTCCTTGGTCCGACCCAGCTGTTTCTCGAATTCTTTTTTAGCAAGTTTCTCTTCAGCTGTTTCCTCTTCACCACCAGACCAGGTGTCCGCAGCAAAGATTTCGAATCCCGGCAGCGAAGTGGAAGTCTCTGAATCCCAAAACGGCTCTATCTGTCCCGAATAAGTAGAGCCTCCTCCTTCTCGAACAAAGTAGCTGTCGGGGTTACCAAAAAGGGTCCGAGGTTTTTCCGTGTCTTTCCTCTTTTTGGCGTCTTTGGCCGGCGGAGTGTAACCAAGACCAAAGCGGCCTTCGGTGGAAGGAAAGACAGGGAACTCAACGATCCCTTGTTGGTTGATCCTGAGTCCTAGGCCAGGCATGAATGACATTTTCCTCATCATTTCGAGGACGGTTGAGCTTATGGTGAAATCATCATCCATGGCAATGGCAAGGACTGAGCCAGATGTGTCGAAAGAGAATCCCCCAAAGTCTGAGTCTTCCTCCCCGTGCATGATTCCTAGGACATGCGTTCCATCATCCGAGAGCGGGCGGATTCCAGAATCCCCGCAGATTGTCAAAGTCCCGGTGGGGAGCCCCAGCATGACCTTTTGATGCAGAGTTGAAGGCACCGCCATGATGTCGGCCCTATGAAGCCATGGCCTGCCCAGCAGCAGGTTGAAGGTAGCAGGGACATCGACGACATGAAATTCTACGTCCATTTCAAAGCCTTCAGCATCGAGCTTTAGAGCTAGAGTTTCTTCTACAGCGCGGCGAGTGCTGTCATATGCCTTGACGGCCAGATTGGAAGGTGTTAAGTCACTCTTGGCGAGCCCCAAGCGGTAGGCAACCCTCATCGGGCAAACGTTGATGGCGGAGCCATTGTCGATTAGCACGGTTGGCACCCAATGTCCCCGGCACTTGACGGTGATGTGCAGCGGGCGGTTGTGAGCGGTTCCCTCGACGGGCAGATCCCTCTCGGTGAATGTGACAGAGTGCTTAGAGAGGAGTGGCAGCACAAGAGCAATCATGGCCTCTAGGGTAATGTCAATCGGTACTGTGAGCCGGGCCAAAGCGGAGGACAGCTTTTCACGATGCTCCTTTGACGACGATATCAAACCCAGATAGACACGGCGGCCGGGATCCGTTCGAGCTATTTCAGAATGGAGTCTTCTTCGGGAACTCCACTTGGAAAGAGTGAATCATTCCTTTGAGCAGCGGGAGTAGTGGTTTTCTGAGCAGGCGGATTGGAAGAGCTTCCAACCTGGAGGTTGGATGGCTGAAACACTCGGCCGCTCCTAGTGACGTTGGCCACATCCCACCAAGAAGACGAGTCAATGGAATCCCACAGATCGGCGGGCACTTCTTCCAGCTTGCGCTTTCCTTTGTCCGTTGATGCCACCGTTGCAGACGAGTCTGTCCCAGAGCTGTGTCCCATTCCAAATCCTCCATCACTAGTCCTTCCCAGAAAGTAGGATCCTGTGTAGCGTCTTCTTCGAAGGGTGCCCCCGGATTGGTGACAAACGGAACATCCTAGAATCCTCCATCGACGAGAGCAGTGTTGACGGTCCACACTTCGTTCCCCATGTTCAGGTCGACAATGTTGTCCACATCCCAAATGTCAGCAGGCGGCGGAGTCTTAACGGTTTCCCAGGCATCCCAAAGATCGGCGGGAGGTGCATCCAAGACCATGATAGAGCAGTCATATCCGGGAGCCGAAGCAAAAGGGCGAGGCTGCTCCACAGAGACAATGTCAAGCGTAGGGTCAAACTCATGGGCGCAATGGCTGACCATGCCGTCAATCGAATTTACCAATGGTAGCATGGCGCCGAGCGGGCGGCGGATATTGGATACAAGCTCCCCTTCTTGATAGTAGTCCCAGTATTCCTCACTGACGTCCTCTTGGTCCAAATCAGCCTTAAGACCCTGACCTATTTGCCATCCATCAGGTTGTGGATCCCATGCATATTCCTCGGCTTCTTCCTCGACTTGGTTAAGCTCGGGCTGGTAAAAGAGTGTGAACAAAGAGAGTCCATCCAGAGGGTCAGCCTGCGCCGCATTCCACTCTTCTTCCAACTGATCTAACCATATCTGATTGACTTGAGGGTGAGTAGGGAACCCCATGTTATACTGTTTGACCCAATCATTGCAAAGCTCCTCCCATTCCTTGGCTTTGTCCTCCATAGCCGAACCGGCTGCCATCATGTTAATACTTGGCTTGGACGAAAAAGGTACGACTGGCTTAGGGTTGCTGGTTGAGGTAATATGGTCGGTGGGGTTGAATATGGTGAAGCTGAGGTTTATCTGGTTCACTTGAGAGTTAGGGTCGTGCTTGGGTAAGGAATTGGAAATGACGTTAGGCTTGGTAGGCGGAGTTGGAAGGGTACCATTGTCCACCAAATCTTGTATCGCATGACGGAGGCGATAGCAAGAGTCAGTGTAATGGCCGGGCATTTGGTGATACGCACAGAAAGCGTTGGGGTTATGGCTAAGGGTTGGATTTTGAGGAAGTGGAGTTGGGGCTAGAGGCCTAAGGTGCCCGGTTTTGACTAACTTCTCCAATACCAAGGAAAGTGGTGCCTCGAAATTGGCAAAGTTACGGGGTTGGTTGCTGTTTCGGGGTCTTTGAGGGGTTTGAACTTGGTTGATGTCGGCGATGTGGTTGGAGCTTTGGGCAGAGGGGTTATAAGCAGAGTTTGCGTTGGCATAGCTGTTGCCACCGAACAAAGCAGTGCTGTTTCCGGTGTATGCGCGGGGCTTTGATTTTGAGACTGAGGTGGAGGAGGAATTGTCACTTCTGGGCAAGACACCAGTTTGGAGGGCTTCTTCGATGGCTAGCCCGGAGTCGTAGAAAGTTTTGAAATTCGCACCCTAAACCAACACGAGATTTTTGGCAAAGTCCGGCTGCAGATTACGGGAGATGATGCGGATCTGATCCTTCTCACTCGGGCGATCGGGCATGAGAGCGGCCTTGGCTCTCCATCTCTGGATAAAGTCTGCAAAGGACTCCTTTGTGTTCATCTTGGTGGACTCCAACTCCCGGGTGGTCATTTTGAGCTGGGCGTTGTAGCTATACTGAGCATTGAAGGTCGTGCCGATGTCTTCCCATGTCCGTCTCTTGGAGATGTCGAGTGATAAGAACCATTGGAAGGCGGGTCCGGCAAGGGTTTGTGGAAACAGCTGAGCCATGGCATCCTCCCCAACACCATGCAGTTTCATCGCACCATAATAGGCCAACAGGTGAGTTTTCGGATCTCCGGTTCCGTCGAACTTCACAAAGTCGGGCATTTTGAACCGATCGGGCAACCTGGCGTTCGGGAACGGGCAAAGGCGATCCATGTCTAGCACTCCTGCCCCTTTTCTTTCGGATTTAGCAACTGCCTCTTCCAACTTGGCCATTTTGGCGACCAAAGCTGCCATTTCTGGGCTTGGAGCAGGATTCTCGACCAATGGCTCCTCTTCGGCAGCGACTCCCTGTTCTCGCCTTTCGCCATCTTCCCCACCTGCTACAAGGGGAAGTCGTTCTTCGATTAGGGTTCGGAGATTGGCCATGGAGGCGTCGGCCTGGTCGGCTCTTTGCTACATGATGGCTAGGTTGTGCTGCAGATTGGCCAATACGGTAGCGAGATTCGGAGGTGGGATATCCGCCATGGTTAGAACTTCTGTTGTAACAAGCTTTGGAGATGCTGGCGGAGACGGAGTAGAAGGAGAGGACTCGTGCGGAGTAGTCGGCGGCGAATCCTCCCGTGACACAGTGCAGGCCAGAGCTTCCGTTGCGGTCGACTGAGAGACAAACCCCAAATCGAACCCTCAGACAGACTCGACGGACGGCCCCAAGTAGGTTTGGCTCTTGATTTCGCAACCCTGCTTTGAGGTCGGCATGACTAGACAGCAAGGTATAAGAGCTCAGTGACAGCCTGCAGTCATTTTATTTGAAAGAAACGAAAAGAACGGAAAAATGAGCATGCCAACGTCGTTGGTGTCCTCCTAGACTCTAGAACTAGAGAGTCTGCCCTACGACACTCGGATAGTTGCCATAGAATCCTCGGATTTTCTTTTCGATGGTGTATCCTTGATTGAATCGAATGTTACTAAGAGATGCCAAAACAGCCCAAGCCTTTGGCTTTCTCCACTCTCGAAGTTTCAAAGTTTGATTTCGGAATAACTCGGTGTAGATAGCGTGATACCGTAACCGAAGTGGCGTAAGCAGCACTGTGCCAGAGCCTGAGCGGTGTAAGTGATTAGCACTTTTAACCTGAGTGGTGTAAGTATCACGATATTCTCTCCGTTGTTCCTAGTTTTTCAGCTTGAAACCTCGATCGGGTGTTAGATAAAGACTTAGAAAGTATTTGGTTTCCCGAAGCCCCATTGATTAAGGACTTGAAAATGTTTGGTAACGTGCAACATCGAGATGCACGACTCGTCATCGGTCCAAGGCAATGCCGAACGGGCGCGAGACAGACTCGACGAAAGACATCCTAAAGGCCACCCTAGCATGCTCCTACGCAAAACGGTCAAGAATGTATGTACAGACATGCGATAAGGAAAACGGTAACACATAGACATGATATATACAACTAATCCTACCCTGCGGGTTCCTGTCTTAGGTTGGAAAGTTCTAGAGCTTTGTAAGCGCTGTAGAGGCTGGTTTTGGCTTAAAGGGGTTCCTCTGACTAGAGCCGTGATATACCTCCCACTGCAATGCGTAGAGCAAAGTAATGGTCGAACGGTAGTACGACTCATCATCGTCCAAGGTTGTTGGGCGTTCGAGGACGCCGGGCTCCAATAAATTGTGCCGGTTACCCAAAACACCTTAACGGGGCTGACCAACCATCGATACGAACGGAGAATGCCGAAGAATGATTCGATGAGAGAGAAGTGCAACGCTTTTGAAATAAATGCCCTTTGAAGCTTGGCTCACTTTTGTTAATTAATACTCGGAGAAAATTACACAAGTGAACAATAGTAAAAGCCCCTGTTCAGATTGGTCGGACGCTGAGATCCTGTTATGTTACCATTCCGTTCTTCAGCAGCGCGAAGCGTACTGTTTTGACAGACTTTTGAAAATTGTTCGATCGTGTACTAATCGCCAAATACCAATCAACGCAATGAGTCCCCAGCGGAGTCGCCACTGTGGGCACGCGCCCCGAAAATGCTCGGTTTGGGTTCCCTTTTAAAGACTGGGCGCGGCCCCTTTTTTTGAAAAAGCGCGGTGAAACGCCTCGATTCAGAGTCGCCACTTGGGTTTTAGCGGTGAAATACCCAAGGAACCGAACTCGAAAAACGTTTGCCACGTTTTGTTTGATTTTGAAAAAGGCATAGACCGGTCCGTCGTCACCTTCGATATCTAAGGTTCGGGAGCCAGGTTACGAGAGGGGAAGGGTTTTATGGCATCCCTCTCGCCCAATCCGGAGATCGGTCTCTACTTAGGCATTTTTATAAAACTTTTGCATTTTTCTCTCATTTGATCATTTTTAGCCAATTAGGGCGGGGGGGAACAGTTAATGGGGATTAAAGCTGTAACAAATTGCAATTTATGTGACAAAATGCTTTATGGATGATTTGCTTGCAATGCTAAATATAGATTGAGAACAAGCACTGAGCAAACCAAATGAATTGAAGTACGCTGCCCAGTAAAAACATGAACATGCCCTATACTAGCATGCACTGGTCGAGCCACTGCATGCAAGTATAACCTGCGCACGCCACTATCAGGCTGGCGTACTCCATTTATATAGCTTCTCAGTCTTTGTACGCAATCCTCTGGGCTCTGGAAAGGGACCAGCGCACACCCAGGACAAACCACGCAGTTTAATAGAACGGAATATACATAGTTACAGACAAAAGAAAGGGGTTTAAGCCACGAAAGAAAATAGAATACCCCAAAAACAGTGTGGGGACAGAAAATAGGCCAAGATTAAACTAAGATGCAAGGGCCAGCCACTGGATCGTGGGACAGCTGCCGTACGCCAGTCATAGGATGCCGTACGCAGGTGTGACCATCATCCAGTGCATGGCTTTGCATCATCTGGGCTCTGGAACACGACCAGAAGGATCCTAGGGGCCTTCTAAACGGATGATAGATAAGCATTAACCATTACAACTAAGCAGTTCTAATCGTATAGAAAGCAGTAAACTGATTATTATCATGCAAGGGTGATTGACAGAAATGAGAAATGACAGAAATGATGATCCATGATCCCCACGCCAGTAGTGCTCGTACTGCCATGACTGGCGTACGGCATAGTTGTACTGGCATGCGCCATGTAGCATCTCATTCGATGGTTGTTGTACTGGCGTGCGCCATGTAGCATCTCATTCGATGGTTGTATTTTACCAGTTTAAGGCCAGGACTAGTATTGCTTACTAGCCTGGGCTTTACTGGTCCCCCTCAGGAGCTGAAAATAGAAAGTGACGTAAAGGTGGTATACCTTTTTGTACTGAGGTTTGGAGGTGGTATTGAGCTTTAAGGGTTGAAGATGGAGGTTGTATGGTGACTGGACATCAGTGGATGAGGAAGTGGGTTGCTTTCCTTTCTCTTTCAATGGAAGAAAAGAGATAAAGAGCAAGAAAAGAGGAGAAGAGGAGCTTTTTTCTTCTTAATGTGTCTAACCCTTTGCAAATGAATGCAATGGGGTATTTATAGAGGAGAGAGAGACTGAGATCAGTGGGATCAAGGCCTTGTTTGGCTGGTTGGAACAAGAAGGGAGCCTCCCATGCATTAAATGCATGAGACTTGCCTTGATGGGGGGTGTAGGCGAGAGAGGGAGCGTCTCTGCCGAGAGTAATCATCAAGGACACTGTGGCCGATGTCAGGGTGGCACAAAAGTCTCGTCCATGTGGCTGAATAAAGTTGATTTGACTGGATTTGACTGGCGTGCGCCATGTATTAACTGGCGTGCGCCAGTAAAAGCTGGGCCAACGGTCGATGACCGACACGTGGCATTTAACTGGTGTACATCACCAAGGTACTGGCGTAAGCTAGTTGGGCTTTGCTGGGGTTGTTTGGCTCTGGTTTGAAGGTTATGAAACGGGTTTGAAAAGGGTTCGGGATGCTCAAAACTCAAACATACCATCGTCCTTAAACTGTTCTCGACTATAATCATCATTGGGGAAATAAAAGATCGACACATAACGTTATCTGGACAGTCCAGAATGGGGTGTCTACAACTCTCTTTCTACCCGGGTTTTCGCCTTATCACACCTTGCGTAACGGGCCCTCTAGAGTCTCCGCATTACCACACCTTACGTTGCAGGACCCTCAATTCATAATTCACAACTCACATAAACACATAAGCATTAACAATCCGAATACAAGGAGACAACACTTCCCAAGGTCACATGCTTTCATTCATCGTCATTCAATATATTATAAACTCATAAACATGTCCTTTTGTACATCATTAAATACCTCAGGTTCACGTTATCCCTCAAAGTCTATCACGACGCCTTATGTCACGTACCGAACCCAAAAATGACTCTACAACACATCATCTGCTAGATTCTAAACGAGAATCTTATAGATTAGGTACCAAAAGAACCTAGGAAGGTCAATAAAATGAAGCACGAGGATACGAGTTACTCTATTCTCATCTGGACCGCTAGGAAAACCCCAATCGACCAACGATATACTTTATGGCCTACGGTACTCAATAACGTCTCCATAGTACATTTCTCAATTCACCAATTATCACGTCATTTAATAACGCTTAACAAGTCTATATCGATCATTAAGACATACTACAACATCTACTTCAATAAACCAAAAGCGTAAAATAAAGTACGAGTACCCTAACCGTTTAATTCTACACTTTTCTAAGCTACGACGAGGGCCCAAAGTGATTGATTGGTCAATGAACCTTTCGAGGTACGAACAATCGAGTTTGGAAGTGATTTGAAGCTATTCAAAAGGTGTTTGAAGTGTTCGGGGTTCAAATGGGCACGAGAAGAAACAAATGAACCAAATCTGTCCGGAACAGAAGAGAGGCATTGATACCCCTGATCGAGGTATCAATACCTGGCTAGAGTCTGGTCCAGAGGAGAGTGGGGTATCGATACCCCTTTTGAGGGTATCAATACCATGGAGTTTTTCTGCAGAATTTTTATCTTTTCAACAACGAAACTCTAACAACAAACAATGAACCAAGCACAATCAAGGCACATAATCAGCCCATAAACACATAGAGAGAGAGTAGGAAATCCCTACCTCAAGTGATTTGAACGAAACCCAAGCTATTGATCGAAGTCCAAGCGAGCCCTAGACCTCCAAAGCTTCGAAATCGACCAAGAACTTCCCTCCAAGCTTGACCCACGAAATTTTGAGCTCGAGAACGCGATTGGAGGGCCGAGGGGTGGTTGATCTTTAAGGTTCTTAAGGTCTTGGAGGAGTTTTGAGTGAGAGGAGAGGAGAGGGAGAAATTTCGGATGAGAGGGAGAGAGAGGGACGGTAGAGAGAGAGAGAGGAGATGAAAATTAATCTCCTACAATACATACACCCATTATATATACCCCTATATCTTTTAATCACACACCCACTCCCTCAAGATTCAATTTCCTCATTTCAATCCCTAATTCAAATAACCACCCAATAAACCGTATTCTCCTAATTAGCCAATTAATAAACATTTCAAATGATAAAAAAAATACGGGTCTCTACATGATTAGCCAATATTAATGGTCTAGTCTTCTTTCGTTTTAAACTCAACTTTTGACATACCTATGTCCGGACAAGCTGATTTTTCACATGGATACATTATTTTGCGGGGCCTATATGATGAACAGTTCAGATTACTCAAAAACAAAATCACGAAAGAGGCCCACGGGGGTGGCAGAAAACCCCTCTTTTCCTCCGCCTCTAGAAAGAATGTTTTCTCATAAAACTATAGTTACAGTTGCGAAATGATGAGAAAAGAAATGAAACAAAAATCTTCTTCCTCCAAATCATTGATGAACTCCCCGGCCTTCGGCCCTTCACCTTTATCATGATTTAAATCTTTACGGTTGCAATGAACTTCTTAAACAATTTTCTAAATGGTCTCAATGATACGAAATCTTTTGACAAAACTTTTAAAAAAAAATATTCAATAGAAATTAGAGGGGTAAATTTACATATATTATGAAGTGATCACCAGATTCACCACCATATTCCATACGTGTGTATAGTGAGACGCATCGGGCCCCCTTAAAACATAGTAGTAATAGCTTTGGTTGGACACTTCACTTTGGTGCGTCCAATACATATCATGCTGCGTTGTATTGGTAAGTGAGATTCCCAATTTTATTTGGCATCCTCCTTGAACATTAATAAGTCTTGTATTTCACGTGACTGGACAGAAGAAAAATGGAGGTCTTCTCCAAATCCGAAGAAATTCGGTGTTGGATGCGTATATCCCACATGGTACCCGTTCGGCATATTTGATTGCCGTAGAATTAACACTCAACCCTCTTGAAGGGTTGGAGTTTTTCCGAGTTCTCCATTCACATTTTGCCTTTTTTTCCCAGTCAAGAAACATCCACCGAGACAGAGGATTCTATTGCAATCTACCAATCTTTTCCTAGTAAAATTGGGAAGACTTGAGGAAAGACTAATGGGAAGACATGGGGATTGTTCAGGAATCAACAGTTCTTTTGAGAGGAGTATAGTAGACTATCGTAATCAAAGAATTGAACTAATGCCTTAAAACTAGGAATGTGAATACCGAAAGGAACAAAGAATGAGTCGAAGGGTGCGGATACATGTTTTAGCCTTAATGTCTCCAACGATATTTGAATTGGTCTAATTTCAACCAACTATTCGTAACCACAAATCTATTATTTTTATGGTTCAATTTCATCATCTTTTAGTACTTTGAATACTATCTGTAACGATAAAAAATAGGTTTCGATCTGGTTTAAAGTTAGTGTGATTAAAGGATTTTAAAAAATATTTTGTTTTTTGCCATGTTGAGGGTAAAATTGTCATATATTTTGATTTATAAATAATTTTGGAGTCAAACTAATTCAGTAAGATAGTAGGCTAGATGACCTTTTTAACAGTTCAAACCACGTGAGAATCGGAGTTCGGGAGTGACCGTGGCAAGACTGCAAAGTTTGGTCATTTTTTTGGGTCCCACAAAAATATAGAAAAATATCCACAAATTTTAAAATAATGTTTTATGGGGCACTGTAAAAAATCAACTTTAATAGATATCGGTAAGTATTATTTTTGGATTTGTAGGGACGAAATTGCGCAGTAATTACGAGAACTGTATTTCACGTGACTGGACAGAGGTCTTCTCCAAATCCATATTGTCCGAAAAAATTTAGTGGAATGTAGCCTTGGATCTTTAATTTGAAGGCAGACATAAAGATGTAGTATGAATTACTGGGGGTGATGAATGTGAATTATGTGTAGGTGGGATTACATGGAATCGGGAGGGTCATTCTATCAAGATATGGATCGATTGGTTGCTTTAGAGAGAGGGCTAAGGACGTGGGCCAGATGGGTGGACGCCAATGTTGACTACAGTAGAACCAGGGTCTTCTTCCAATCCATCTCTCCCACTCACTACAAGTAGTACGACAGTAATTCTCTCTCTCTCTCACACACACACACACACATTATTGGTTGTTGAATGCCAGATCTCAGGCTCTCTCTCTCTCACACACACATTATTGGTTGTTGAATGCCAGCTCTCAGGCATTTGCTTTTTTCGGAACAAGGCCTTTACATCTGGAGACAAGAATTTTTTCTGGGTCAATGCAGTTAGTAGTAATTTTGGAAAGGTCAGTGGGAATATATCTAAGGGATTTCTAGCTCGGAATAATGTGTATTTCCAACTCACTTAAAAGTTATGCATGTGAACATTATAACGCCAAGCTAGCAGGAAAATTGAGGTCTCTCACAGCATGGCCCTTCCCAATCTGCATAAATACAGTGTGAGCTAGAGCTGCAAGACTGAAGATAGGAGCTGGCTTCTAGCGTAGCTCGACGGTCTGATCTTAATCATGTGACTGCCTCCTCTCTTTTATGTCTCAAGTTTAAAACATCCAAATATTATCAACTCTTATGGATCCAGTCCAGGAGTAGTTCTTTGCCGCCATGAGTAATTCTCCGTGGCCAGGTGTAATTTTTCGTGGCCAGGAGTAATTCTTCGTGGCTAAGTGTAATTCTTTCGGTGGATTCCAAAGCTTAAAAAGCAAAAGCTTATTGCAAAAGAAAATTTTCCCATACATATTTTAGCAAATATGTATCGAGTAAGTAGATTAATGCCTATCCAAAAATCAACTCTTTATTACAAGCCACTTGGAATGATAGACATTTCTTAGCAACATACACGTGAACAATAACGGACATTACAAGCCTCTTGAAATGAACCGAGAGGCGGCTACCGCATTACTGACCCTCCAATTTCAGAGAAAATTGTATTAGCATAACAAGTAGTCACATTACCCTTTTCATCTAGCTGATTAGTGAGTATTGGTCTAGTCTTGTTGAAATGGCAAATTCATAACACAACGGTCTCCTACAGTGTTCACAATTTCTTTATCAGTGCAGATGAAGATATTTCCGTAACTAGAACAAATTTGTACTAACTACGGCTAGAGATTGTGTACAAGCTAGAAAACCATTCAGCTCGTTTGGAAAATGTGGAATGGAGGAGAAAATTAAAAAGAAGTAAAAGAGAAATTTAAGGAAAGTGTATTGTTCTTATTTGTTGAAAAAAGAAAAAGAAATATTGATTAACTGTGAAAGAGAGAAAATAGAAGGAAGGAAAAGGAAGCGTTAATTTTCCTTGCCCTTTTCTCGGACTTTGAAGTCCAAAAAGGAAGAGGAAATAGAGTCTTCCACCATGATAAAACTTGTTACTATGATCTCACCATAGAAAAGTGTACAAAATAAAACGATCGCCGTTAAATTAACACTCAACCCTCTTGAACGGTTGGAGTTTTTCCAAGTCCTCCGTTCACATTTTGTAAAGTATCCAAGAACCTTTAAAAGCTTTATTAGCTTTTATAATATTTGTTCACATTTTGTTTCTTTTCATGAGGATGTTTTCACATTTGATAAAGTATATGGAGGAGACAAGATAGAGCATTATTGCTTCCTTGCAATTCACTTCTGATAAAAGAAAGTGCATCGGACCCCACATTCTTCAAAAAGACCTCCTACATTTGTTGGGTACCCACATTTGTTCCCGCTTTCCTTTTCATTTACCACCTTTTCTAAGTGGAATACAGTATTAAGTAGGGTATTTCATCTGGGGCCAAAAGTTGAGGTCCCCTCAAATTTCTTGTTGATGAATGATTACGTATAGTAGAATAAAATAGTAATAATAATAATAATAATAATAATGTCACAACTATTTTTGTTTGTGCCAAAACTCTAGTGCATAAAAGCAAAAATAAAGGAATCTCAAGCTTTTAAAGATGGTTTTTTCTTGGAGCATTCCATTGCAATCTACCAATATTTTCCTCGTAAAGTGGGAAGACTTGCGAAAGACTAATGGGAACAGTTCTTTTGGGAGGAGTAGACTATAGTAATCAATTATCATTGCACTATAAATTACAGTATTGGCACTCCTTTAAGGGCACAACATTCTTCTTCATCTTCAATGTTTAGAATGCTAAAGTTGATGACATTTATCTCGTCATCTCTGTTAATTCATATGATCAAGCTACTCAGCTTGGCGTTATTTCTCACCACTGCCACACAAGTAACGTGCAGATTGAGCAATGAAACGGATCGATCAGCATTGCTTTCTTTCAAGGAACTTATAGCTGACGATCCGCTTGGCTCGTTAAGTTCCTGGAACAGTTCTCTCGATCTCTGCAAATGGGACGGAGTAACGTGCAGTCGCAAGCATCGGAGAGTAGTGGTTCTGGACTTGAGGGGAAAAAGTCTGAGGGGAACCATGTCACCTTTCTTGGGAAACCTCTCTTTTCTCAGATCCCTTTACCTCCAGGAAAATAGATTCCAAGGAAAAATCCCCCCGGAGCTCAGCTGCTTGTTCAGGCTACAACTTTTGAATTTCAGTAGCAATTCTCTCCAAGGGGAAATTCCATCCAATTTGTCAAACTCCCTCAGTATCATTTTTATAAAGCATAATGATCTAGTTGGAAAAATTCCAGCCTCGTTTGGTTCTCTTTCCAAGCTCATTGATCTTCTCCTTTTCTCCAACAACCTCATTGGAGGGATTCCACCTTTTCTCGGTAACCTGTCTCTCCTCCAAATGGTTGATTTGGGAGCGAATAGTTTCACAGGAACTATTCCACATTCCATCGGCCTCCTTGGCAACCTTAAGGAATTCGGCATTGGAGCGAATAAATTGTCAGGTACTGTCCCTCCCCCACTTTATAATATCTCAACTCTCACACATCTAATCATTGGGCATAATCAACTTACCGGCAGTTTACCCCAAGATATTGGCCTCACACTCCCTAACTTGCGAATGATAATGGCTGGGCGAAACCAATTCGGGGGACCTTTTCCAGTTTCTTTTTGTAATTCATCTAGAATGGAATTGCTTTCGGTACCAAGAAGCAACCTTTTGTTGGAACATTTCCAAAATATTTAATGAATATTAAATGTAAATATTGTTGAACGGTTTTAATCCAAGAGGCGTGACTATTCAGGTTAAATGAATAGACGTGAATATTGGATTTGAGCACAAAAGGTGTGTCTATTCAGGTTAAATGAATAGACATTACCAGACCAAAAGGTGTGACCATTGGGGTGAAATGAATAGACATGACTATTATAAATAGACATGACTATTGCATTTAATAAAAGAAGTGTAATCATTAGCCAACGGTCACGATCTATGCCTATAAAAGGCAAATGGTTCTACCAATTAAAAGGATGAAGAGAATCAGAACAATTCTGATTGTTCTTTCTCTCTAGAATTATCTCCTACGATTATACTTAAGAGGCTCGCAAAATCCAAAGGTATTCGGGTCTCTCTTCGTTTGTGCATAACGCAGTTAGACAACAGTTGGAGACTGAGCTTCATTTTATCTTGGAGCCGGCTTCGCTGTAACCCGGTGCACACCGAATTCTCTTGAATTGGTGGGGGCGAATATCGTCTTAAGGACAGCGACATAGTAAAGTGACTTGAAGCATCTCTATTTATCCATTTTCATCGGCTACGACGAATTTTGCACCAACACCTTTCCGGGCCAGTTCCCTTTGACCTAGGGAGAAAGATGAAGGATCTGTGGAGGCTTAATCTAGTCGAAAATAATTTAGGGTCAGGGGATGCTAGCGACTTGAGGTTCATTGATTCATTAACTAACTGCAGCAAGCTAGAAATATTGGGTTTCAATGAAAATGGTTTTGGGGGTGTTTTACCCACTTCCATAGCAAATCTCTCCAGTCACCTCAATACTTTAGCAGCAGGAGAGAACCAGCTGGTTGGACCCATCCCCGTGGGAATTTCAAACTTGGTCAACTTAAATACGTTGGGTTTGGAAGGAAACTTTTTTTCAGGGGTCCTTCCCTTTGAAATAGGGAAGCTTAGAAACCTCGAACGGGTATCTTTTGGTATAAACAAATTGTCCGGTCCCATACCAGAAAGCATTGGAAATCTCACTCAAATATTTGAGATATACCTATATCAGAACAACTTGAACGGAACCATTCCTTCAAGTATTGAAAACATCCGAGGCTTGCAAACCTTGGATCTCTCACATAATTTCTTAACTGGCCCCATACCCAAAACAGTAGGCCTTTTCTCCACTTTAACCTTCATGTACTTGGCTCATAACGCATTTATCGGTGTCCTACCACTCGAAATCGGGAAATTGAACAATCTCCAGGAACTAGATGTTTCAGAGAACAAGTTGTCTGGACATATTCCAAGTACTCTAGGAAATTGCTTGAAATTAGAAGGGCTTTTTCTAGAGGGTAACATGTTTCAGGGTAGTATTCCTCCCTCTTTTAGCTCCTTGAAAGGAATTGAAAGTCTAGATCTTTCACGCAATAACTTGTTCGGCCAAATTCCAGAAAATCTAGCAGCCCTCAGGTTTTTGAAGAATCTGAACTTGTCATTTAACAACTTGGCTGGTGAGGTGCCTTTGCAAGGTGTCTTCGGAAACTTGAGTACGATTTCACTTGTTGGGAACAGAGGGCTTTGTGGAGGCATTGCAGAAATGCGGTTACCTGCTTGCCCAATGTCCATAAAGAAGGAGAATCGCCTTGGGTTCAATATTATTGTTCCAATTGCTTGCATAATCCCATGTCTTTTAGTGGTGCTATTTTTGGTTGTTTATCTTAGGAAAAGAAAACAAAAAACCAAATCTCTCGCCCAACAAGTCATTGGAGATAATTTCTTGAGGGTTTCATATGACCAGCTCGTTAACGCCACTGGTGGATTCTCTTCATCAAACTTTATTGGAGCTGGAAGTTTTGGCACCGTGTACAAAGGAATTCTCCATGAAAACGAAAAAGCAATTGCAGTCAAGGTGCTCAATCTTGAACAAAGAGGAGCATCTAAGAGCTTCGTGGCTGAATGTGAAGCTTTGAGGAAAACAAGGCACAAAAATCTTCTTAAGATTATAACAGTGTGTTCAAGTGTAAACCATGCAGGTGAAGATTTTAAAGCACTAGTTTTTGAGTACATGCCCAATGGAAGTTTGGAGAAGTGGTTGCATCCAGGAGAAGATACACCACAACAAGAATGGAACATGAGCCTTTCCCAAAGGCTAAATATAGCGATCGACGTTGCATGTGCCTTAGAATACCTTCATCGCCGTTGTGAAACTCCAATTGTTCACTGTGATCTAAAGCCAAGCAATGTTCTCCTCGATGAAGACATGATTGCCCATGTGGGAGATTTTGGGCTGGCCAAGTTCCTCACCATAAATAACAGTAACAGTGATGGCGGGCAAACAAATTCACTTGCAATCAAAGGTTCTATAGGATATGTTGCACCAGGTAAGTGGGTCAATAATTGTTCTTTTTTTTCATCTTTGCTTTTTCCCTTTCAGACATTTGTATATAATATATAGTAGCCTACATTTCTTCAGTTCCTTACCTGTTTAAATGTAGAATATGGAACTGGAGGAAGGACATCTACAGAAGGAGATGTTTACAGCTATGGGATTTTGTTATTGGAAATGCTGACAGGAAAAAGACCGACAAATGGAATGTTTACAATCAGACAAAGCCTTCATGAATTTTGCAAGGTGGCATTGCCAGAGAGAGTGATGGAGATTGTTGATCCGCGCATGCTATTAGAAGAAGCTAATGAAGTTGAAAAAGATACTCAGAATGAAAGAATTAGACAAGCCAAAATAAGAGAATGCTTAGTTTCCCTTATGAGGATTGGAATTGCATGTTCTGAGGAATCACCTGGCAAAAGGATGAACGTCAAGGACGTGATCATAGGATTAATGACAATAAAGGAAGTCTTTCTTGGAGTAGGTATCCATGGCAAGAGACAAATGAGGATGCGACTCACCGGTGAAGGAACGTCTCTAGAATAGCTACTGAGAGTGCCGCTAGAGGAATTGACTCTGCGGAGGATGCTTGGAAGGTTTGAAGCACAATCACTTAGTTAGAAAGGCCAAAACCCAAATATGCAGGCAGTTTGTTAATCATGTAAATTAAAAAGAATAAAAGAGAAGGTGAAAGTTCTCTCCCACGTATAGTTTTGAGTTTTCAAGTAGTCATAGTTGTGCATATTTAATTAATTCCGTATGCATGTAAGTTCCCACAAAATGTAAGGCATTAAGAATGTGTGTGCCAGTAGCATCTTATATTGGTTTGGTAACAAATAGTAACATTTTCGAAACTCTCTCACTTGGGAATGGATGTGTTTTCTCGATGGAAACGGTTTTGGTCTCTGCTTTTCATAAGAAACATTTATCTTGCTAAATCCTTAGGGCTTCGACTGATTGTATATTTGTAGTTCAAATGCTGGCTATGGGAATGAGATTGCCTCATTTGGGCTTATGCGAATAGAAATAGGGAAATTTTTTGGGAGGTCTACTATAACATGTTTCTAACCCCACTAGTTTACTTTTAAAGTTTTTAACCCTCTAGTCTACTAATAATTTCAATGACAAAACTATCCTATGTAAAAGAAACAAGAGCCTTGTTTGGCTAACAGAAAGTCTATGGGTACATAAATTTGGTACAGATTTTGTACATAGATTTTTCGTGGGGCCCACTACGGGTCCCACACAAATGATCCGAGCCGTTCACTAAATGTAAAATATTTTTTCAAGGGCCATCGCAAAAATTCAGCTCAATCTGATACTTATAAATATTCGATCCAATCATCTAACTTTTTCATATCTTGAAATCTAAATGAAAAATTAGATGATTGGATCGAATATTTATAAGTATCAGATTGAGCTAAATTTTTGCAAAGGCTCTTGAAAAAATATTTTACATTTAGTGAACGGCTCGGATCATTTGTGTGAGACCCGTAGTGGGCCCCACGAAAAATCTATGTACAAAATATGTACCAAATTTCTGTACCCATAGACTTTCTGTTTGGCTAACAAAACAATTTTTCTATTTTTTTCGATCTTGTTGCAACCACGTAACCACCACCACCACGATGCCAACATATAACGTTATATGTGTGACAAAAAATTCTTTTTTTTTTTTTCCACCACCACCTTCGCCACCAACACCACCACGCCAATATATAACGTTATATATGTGACAAAAATTTCTATTTTCTATTTTCTATTCCTGTTTTGAGCCTTTCCCTTCTTGAAACCGCCACCCCTCAACATATAACGTTATATGTGTGAAAAAAATTTCTTTTTTCTTTAATTTTTTGTACCTGTTTTGAGTTCTTCTCTTTTTGAACTCGCCACACCTTAACATATAAGGTTATTTGTCCAAATTTGCGTTCTTGTCTTATGTTTGGTACTATATCAACCAAAAAGCACATTTAATCTTATATGTTCCAATCTGTCCTTTGTACGTTATAAAAAACGAAGATAAATTTGAGACATATAAAGTTATCTATTGATATCTAGAACATATTTTTGGCCAATACAAACACATATAATATTATATGTGTATATGTTCTGTGCATGTTGAAAAAATACACATATAATCTTATATGTCACAATCTACGTTCTTGCCTTATGTTTGGTAATACACTAACAAAGTGCACATATAATCTTATATGTTCCAATCTGTTCTTTGTACGTTTGGAATTCTGGAGCAGGTGTTGTTTTTGCTCTGTCCGTTATCTAAGAGAGAGAGAGAGAGAGAGAGAGAGAGCTATACAACGGATTATACATAGAGAGAAAAAGGTACACACACAAACGCACATATCCAAACAGATGAAGAGATCTGGCAAATTCACAAATGGTTTGCTGTAATTGAATATGAATCTGCAATCAACAACAACAAAATCTGATCCACCTTTTTTATCGATATAAAATGGCGGCCCCATTGACGGGGCTGCAGCACAGGGACGGCATCGGCGGGGTGGCTGTAATGGCAGGCCCACTGAACCAATCGAACAACAACAAGAAGCCTGGTAGTATTTGTATGAAGAATTCAGCCTTAAGATCACCGATTCTCATCTTCCTGTTCTTTCACAAAGCGATATGGACCGAACTCGACGGGCTCCACCGCGCCGCCATGGCCTTCTCCAACAATCAGGAGAGTGACGGTGTGGCCTTGCTTTTGCCGCTGTTAGAAAGAGAGGAGGCTGTGCTCCAGATTTGTTTGTGGTCTAGGGTCTCTCTCTATATGACAGTTTATATAAAAAGACATTTTTGTCTTGGTTTAATTTCTTTTTCAAAAGAAGTGGACTAAGGCCTTACAAAACGATATTCGTGGATTAGAAGGATTACAAACATTAGAGGTTGTGTAACTGGGTTACAAATTCTCTATAATGATGGACCCTAACTAATTTTTTAATAGAAATAAGCTACTAGGTTCCATATCAAACCATGGAGGTTTAACATCAAGCTGAGAAAGGGTATTGAATAGTCTCTAATCTTGATCTGAGAATGCCAATCACCTTTGGAATTTTCCTGTGTACAATCTCCAAATTCGGGACACCATCAGTCCACTTGATTTTTTCAGTAACTGAAAATTTAGAGGACGATGACGATGCTTCAGCAAAAATCTAATTGACCTGCCAAAATCGTTTGATCTGTTAATAGGTTCTCTAGTTTTCGTATAGGTAGAAGGACTTCTTCAGTAGTGCCTCCCTCTGGCGTATAGGTTCTCTGGGTTTTTTTTTTTTTTAAAATCATAGTTTGTCTAGTTTGAAACTGTCCTTTTTTGTTACCGCGAAGCTAACTAGGAAGCGATATTTGGAGTCTTGGACAAACACAGCGGCTGTGGAGCGAAATGATTTCGTTGTCGTATATTGGTTTTTCATCGAGCTGTTTAGCCAGTGTTTTGTTCTGATTGTAGCTCGGGTACTCATCGCCCGGTAAAAATGCAACACTCTTGTAATTCTCTCGTCTTAATAAAGTATGAAGTTTGCGCTCTGTAAAAGAAATCCGAGAAAAAGGTCGAGCTAACAGAGCTTTCCACGCAAGTGGAGTGGAGTACAGTTGGTACTTTCCTTATACTCTTATGCACATGGGCAGGATTCGATTCACGTAAGCACCCATTCCCTCTCCAAGTCCCCTAGAATAGAGTAGATTAGATTTAACAAATCACAAAAAATATATATATAACAGAGCTTTCCACCGTGATACAACCTACTACAGTGTCACCATATGAAAGTCTACAAAACAAAACGGTTGGAATTAACACTCAACCCTCTTGAATGGTTGGAGTTGCTCCAAATTCTTGTCTTTTTTCCCTTTCAAATCACGTCCACCAAGACTCATCCCACTAGTGACTAATTTTCAAAAGACAGGCCCATCTGGGCATATATTTCATGCTAGAGTAGTTCAATTTAACCTCAAATGTCATGAGCAGTGATTCCAAACACCCAAAGGAAGAGTGAAAGAGTGAGCGAACATTTCTTCGGTTTGGGTTATGAGGGAGGGTTTTTGAGAGTAATGAGTGAAAAGAGATAGATAGAGAAAATTTATTGGATACAATGCCCATAGATTTTAAGACCCCAAAACGAACAAGGCCTTTACATCTGGAGACAAGAATTCTTTCCAGGTCAATGCAGTGAAAGATGAAACTAGTAGTAGTAATTTTGGAAATGTAAGTGGGAATATATCTATGGGTTTGTCCGGAATAATGTGTATTTCCATCTCACTTAAAACATTAAAAGTTATGCATGTGAACATTTTAACGCCTGACAAGCAGGAAAATTGAGGTCTCTCACAGCATGGCCCTTCACAATCTGCATTTTCCAGGAGAATGAAAGGTCCAAGTCTTTGGTCGTCAATGTGAAGGAGGAGTCATCTTTCACATTGACGGCCAAAATTTTCATGAAAACTGGGTAATAAACAGACCGCTACATCTTTGGTGAATCCTGATAATTAAACAGTTTTGTATGCTTTAATTTGATGAAGTGCAGAAAGCCTTATGAACTCTCCTAAGAAATGAACTAATACCTTAAAACTAGGAATGCGAGTATGGAATGGAACATAGAATGAGTGGAAGGGTGCGGAAACATGTTTTAGCCTTAATAGCTCTAATGATATTTGAATTGGTTACTTTCGACCAACTATTCGTAACCCCAAATCTATTATTTTTGTGGTTCAATTTTATTATTATCTTTTAATATTTTGAATACCCTCTGTATCAATATAAAATAGGTTTCGATTCTGTTTAAAATTAGTGTGATTCAAGGATTTTACAAAAATATTTTGTTTTCCGTCTTGTTAAGGGTAGAATCGTCATATTACTTTGTCACCATAGAAAAGTCTACAAAACAAAATGGTTGGCCGCCAAATTAACACTCAACCCTCTTGAATGGTTGGAGTAGCTCTAAATTCTTGTTTTAATTTTTTCTTTTTTCCCCTTTCAAGTCACATCCACCAAGACTAATCCCACCCCACCTGTAAAAAACACTGGATCATTTGATCAGAGCTTTCCACGCAAGTGGAGTAGAGTGCAGTTGGTACTTTCCTTATACTCTCATGCATATGGGTAGGGTTCGATTCCCGTAAGCACCCATTCCTCTCCCCAAATCCCCTACGATAGACTAGATTAGATTTAACAAATGAAAAAAAATAAATAACAGAGCTTTCCACTGTGATACAACCTACTACTTTGTCGCCATAGAAAAGTCTACAAAACAAAATGGTTAGAATTAACACTCAACCCTCTTGAATGGTTGGAGTTGCTCCAAATTCTTGTCTTTTTTCCCTTTCAAGTCACATCCACCAAGACTCATCCCACAAGTGACTAATTTTCAAAAAGACAGGCCCATCAGGGCATATATTTCATGCTAGAATAGTTCAATTTAACCTCAAATGTCATGAGCAGTGATTCCAAACCCCCAAGAGTGAAAGAGTGAGTGAAAAATTCTTCGGTTTGGATTTTGAGAGTAACGAGTAAAAAGAGATAGATAGAGACAAATTAATAATCCACAAAAGTTAGACGCAAAATTAACAAATGCGAAAAAAAATAATTTTGAATTCCGAAAAATTTTAGTGGAACGTAGCCTTAGATCTTTAATTTGAAGGCAGACATAAAGATGTATGAATTATTGGGGGTGATGAATGTGAATTATGTGTAGGTGGGATTACATGGAATCGGGAGGGTCATTCTATCAAGATATGGATCGATTGGTTGCTTTAGAGAGAGGGCTAAGGACGTGGGCCAGATGGGTGGACGCCAATGTTGACTACTGTAGAACCAGGGTCTTCTTCCAATCCTTCTCTCCCACTCACTACAAGTAAGTAGTACTACAGCAACTCTCTCTCTCTCTCTCTCTCTCTCTCTCTCTCTCTCTCTCTCTCTCTCACACACACACACACACACATTATTGGTTGTTGAATGCCAGCTCTCAGGCATTTGCTTTTTTCGGAACAAGGCCTTCACATCTGGAGAGAATTCTTTCTGGGTCAATACAGTTAGTAGTAATTTTGGAAAGGTCAGTGGGAATATATCTATGGGATTTCTCGGAAAAATGTGTATTTCCAACTCACTTAAAAGTTATGCATGTGAACATTATAACGCCTAACTAGCAGGAAAATTGAGGTCTCCCACGGCATGGCCCTTCCCAATCTGCATAAATACAGTGTGAGCTAGAGCTGCAAGACTGAAGATAGGAGCTGGGTCCTTGTGTAGCTTGACGGTCTGATCTTAATCATGTGACTGCCTCCCCCCTCTTATGTCTCAAGTTCAAAACACCCAAATGTTATCAACTCTTATGGATCCAGTCCATGAGTAATTCTTTGCCGCCATGAGTAATTTTCTTTGGCTAGGTGTAATTATTCGCGGCCAGGAATAATTATTCGTGGCCGAGAGTAATTGTTACGGTGGATTCCAAAACTTAAAAAGCAAAAGCTTACTGCAAAAGAAAATTTTCCCATACATATTTTAGCAAAAATGTATCGAGTAAGTAGATTGATGCCTATCCAAAAATCAACTCTTTATTACAAGCCACTTGAGATGATAGACATTTCTTAGCAACATACACGTGAACAATAACGGACATTATGAGCCTCTTGAAACGAACCGAGGGGCGGCTACCGCATTACTGACCATCCAATTTGAGAGAAAGTTGTATTATCATAACAAGTAGTCACATTAACCTTTTCACGTAGCTGATTATTGAGTATTGGTCTAGTTTTGTTGAAATGGCGAATTCATAACACAATGGTCTCCTACAGTGTTCACAATTTCTTTATCAGTGCAGATGAAGATATTCCCGTAACTGGAACAAATTTGTACTAACTACGGCTAGAGATTGTGTACAAGCTAGAAAACCATTCAGCTCGTTTGGAAAATGTGGAATGGAGGAGAAAATTAAAAAGAAGTAAAAGAGAAATTAAAGGAAAGTGTATTCTTCTTATTTGTTGAAAAAAAGAAAAAGAAATATTGATTAACTGTGAAAGAGAGAAGATAGAAGGAAGGAAAAGGAAGTGTTAAAAGGAAGAGGAAATAGAGTCTTCCCCCCATGATACAACTTGTTACTGTGATCTTACCATAGAAAAGTCTACAAAACAAAACGATTGGGAAGACTTGCGAAAGACTAATGATCAAGCTACTTAGAATGCTAAAGTTGATGACGCTTATCTCGTCATCTCTGTTAATTAAACGATTGGCATGCCTTAAAGGGAGTCGCATTCTTCTTCCTCTTCAATATTTAGAATGCTAAAGTTGATGACGCTTATCTCGTCATCTCTGTTAATTCACATGATCAAGCTACTTAGCTTGGTGTTATTTTTCACCACTGCCACACAAGTAATGTGCAGATTGAGCAATGAGACGGATCGACTAGCATTGCTTTCATTCAAGGAACTTATAGCCGAGGATCCGCTCGGCTCATCAAGTTCCTGGAACAATTCTCTCGATCTCTGCAAATGGGACGGAGTAACGTGCAATCGCAAGCATCGGAGAATAGTGGTTCTGGACTTGAGGGGAAAAAGTCTGAGCGGAATACTGTCACCTTTCTTGGGAAACCTCTCTTTCCTCAGATCCCTTTACCTCCAGAACAACATATTCCAAGGTAAAATCCCAATGGAGCTCGGCCTCTTGTTCAGGCTGCAACATTTGAATCTCAGTTTCAATTCTCTCCAAGGGGAAATTCCAACCAATTTGTCAAACTATCTTACTGCCATTGATTTCAAGTCTAACAACCTAGTTGGCAAAATCCCAGCATCATTTGGTTCTCTCTCCAAGCTCACTTATCTTAACCTCATCGGAGGGATTCCACCATCTCTCGGTAACCTCTCTCTCCTCCGGATAGTGGATTTGGGAGTGAATAGTATCACAGGAACTATTCCATATTCAATCGGTCTGCTTCCCAACCTTCGGGCATTTAGCATTGGTGTGAATAAATTGTCAGGTACTGTCCCTCCCCAACTTTATAATATCTCAACTCTCAAGCATCTATCCATTTCATATAACCAACTTATGGGCAGTTTTCCCCAAGATATTGGCCTCACACTCCCCAACCTGCAAATGCTAGTCATTGGGGGAAACCAATTCAGGGGACCCTTTCCTGTTTCTCTTTCTAATGCATCTAAAATGAGAACACTTGATCTATCTATAAGCAACCTTTCCGGGCCAGTTCCCTTTGACCTAGGGAGAATTATGAAGGATCTATTTATTCTCAATCTAGGTAAAAACAATTTAGGCTCCGGGGACTCTAGCGACTTGAGGTTCATCAATTCGTTAACTAACTGCAGCAAGCTGCAAAAATTGCTTTTCTATGGTAATGGTTTTGGTGGCGTTTTACCCACTACCATAGCCAATCTCTCGAACCAGCTCATTAAGCTATCTGGTAGCGTAAATCACCTAGTTGGAACCCTCCCCGAAGGAATTTCCAACCTTGTCAACTTAGCTGGACTTTTTTTAGAAGATAATCTTTTCATAGGTATCATTCCTTGTGAAATTGGGAAGCTTAGAAACCTCCAACAACTAAGTTTGAGTAGAAACAAATTGTTTGGTCCCATCCCATCTAGTATTTGTAACCTCACTCAAATGTATCGACTAAGCCTAGAAGAGAACAACTTCAACAGCAGCCTACCTTCCGGTATTGAAAACATTCCAGGCTTGCAGATCTTGAATCTTTCTTACAACGTCTTAGCTGGTCCCATACCCAATACAATAGGCCTTTCCACCTCTTTAACTTTCCTGAACTTGGCTCATAACTCTTTTATGGGTGCCCTGCCACTCGAAATCGGGAAATTGAACAATCTCCAGGAACTTGATGTTTCAAACAACAAATTGTCCGGACATATTCCTAGTACTCTGGGAAATTGCTTGAAATTGGAAAGCCTTCGTCTAGAGGGTAACATGTTTCAGGGTAGTATTCCTATCTCATTTAGCTCCTTGAGAGGAATTGAAATTCTGGATCTTTCGTGTAATAACTTGTCTGGCCAAATTGAGGAATATCTAGCAGCCCTCATTTTTTTGAAGAATCTGAACCTGTCCTTTAACAACTTGGCTGGTGAGGTGCCCTCGCAAGGTGTCTTTGGAAACTTGAGTGCAATTTTACTTGTTGGAAACAAAGGGCTATGTGGAGGCAGTGCAGAAATGCAGTTGCCTGCTTGCCCAAAGTCCGTGAAGAAGGGGAATCGCCTTGGCTTCAAAGTTATTGTTGCAATTGCTTGCATGATCCCATGTCTTTTACTTGTGCAACTTTTGGTTATTTTCCTTAGAAAAAGAAAACAGAAAAACAAATCTCTCACTCAACCATCCATTGGAGATGATTTCTTGAGGGTTTCATACGATCAGCTAAGTAAAGCTACAAATGGGTTCTCTTCAACAAACTTTATTGGTGCTGGAAGTTTTGGCACTGTGTACAAAGGAATTCTTCATGAAGGTGAAAAATCAATTGCAATCAAGGTGCTGAATCTAGACAAAGGAGGAGCTTCGAAGAGCTTCATCGCTGAATGTGAAGCCCTAAGGAAAACAAGGCATAGAAATCTTCTAAGGATCATAACCACGTGCTCAAGTGTCGATCATGCAGGTCAAGATTTTAAAGCAATAGTTTTCGAGTACATGCCCAATGGAAGTTTGGAGAATTGGTTGCATGCAGGAGAGGATGCACCATGGCAAGCAATGAACTTGGAACTTACCCAAATGTTGGACATAGCAATCGATATTATGTGTGCATTAGACTACCTTCATCACAGTTGTGAAACACCAATTGTTCATTGTGATCTGAAGCCCAACAACGTCCTGCTAGACGAAGACATGACTGCCCATTTGGGAGATTTTGGGCTGGCTAGGTTCCTCACCACAGACATCAGTTATATTGGTGGAGAAGAGACCAATTCACTTGCAATCAAGGGTTCCATAGGTTACGTTGCTCCAGGTAAGAGGGTCAGTCAATATACTTGTTCATTTCCCTTCTCAAAAATCATTTGCAACAGTCCATTTTTCTTCAAAATGAGTGAACTTTATAATATCCTTCCCTGTTGAAATTTGCAGAATATGGAGTTGGAGGGAAGATATCTACACAAGGAGATGTTTACAGCTATGGGATCCTTCTATTGGAAATGATGACAGGAAGGAGACCAACAGATGAAATATTTACGGACAGACAAAGCCTTCATGAATTCTGTAAATTAGCATTGCCTGAGCGAGTGATGGGGACTGCAGATTCGCAAATGCTATTTGAAGAACCTAAGGAAGCAAGAAACGATGTTGATCAAAATGAGAAAATCAGACAAGCCAAAGTGAGGGAATGCTTGATGTCCCTTATGAGGATTGGGGTTGCATGCTCTGCAAAATCACCTAGCCAAAGAATGAATGTCAAGGATGCCTTGGTAGGATTAATGACAATAAAGGAAGTATTTCTTGGAGTAGGTATCCATGGCAAGCGACATTCCTGTGAAGAAACATCTCGGGCTCGCTACTAAGGAAATACACGGCAGGAATTGAGGCTGTAGAGGCTGATTGAAAGGTTTGAAGTTCAATTATTCACATAGAAAGGCGAAATCCCTTTATTTCAGCCTGTTTTCGTAGTATTGTAAATTCAACATACAATAAAAGTGGAAACACTCTCTAGTGTATAGTTTCGAGTTTTCATGTAATTCATAATTTTGCCTATTTAAGCTTGTGTACATTTTGCCTATATTGGTTTGTTAAGAAATACTAGAATTTAGGAACAGATACTTGTGCATATATTTTTCTGTCTTGTACTTCTGTATATTCATGCTTGCATATATGTAATGTTACCAATTAACAATTGACCACTCCGCCCGTTCCCTGGTTTGGATCCATCGAACCATGAAGAATAAATTAGTTACATGACAACTGAAACTTTTGTTGGCAAGGAGTAAATATTTGAGTGAAGGAATAATTCTGATACTGACTGGATTGCCAGGTCGGCTTAAAATTCCTAATTGGATTGTTTCTCGCTTATGCGATGCTTGCACATTTAATTTGAGGAGGGAAAAAAAAGGAAGAACAAAGTAAAACTATTGTGGTTGTGTTAGGAAATCGTTGAGCCAAGTAAATAGCTTTTCGGCAAAAACAAAAGGTCTGTTTTGTATCTGGTTAACCGTAGAAATCGAACTTGTATACGTACGTAAGCTCACTTCTTTTAACTTGGAAAATTCAAGACTCATACATAATATCAAGGCTATGAGATCAAGGCTATGAGACTGGCAAGAGAGCCAAGAAACAGAAGAAAAACTTCAAAATTCTACAAGTTCGAGGGCTTGAATAGCAGAAAGACAAGAACGGGTACTGATCATTGTAGGATGTTAACCTATAAAACCATTCAAAATAAAGCACTATAAGAAACCAATATGCGAAACCATTACAAGCAACCAATAAATGACCTGAAGCTATAAAGAGCTAAGTCCACAATGAGTCTAGTAGATTTATACGACATAAAAATTTAACCTCACATTTCGACTACGAGGTTCTAGTAGAAGCCTTACCATGCACAACCAACCGCGAAAGCTATGAATTCAGAAATGGAGTTTAACCATTGGCCGAAAAAGGACTACCTTCAGAAGCTAAATGTCAAACACGTGGGAGACTGGGAGGCATATACCTTGCCACGATTTCTAAAGCAGTAAGCCATACAAAATCAAAACCCGAAAAACTATTAGAATGTGTGCCAATAGAAATTGAATTTGATGCAACAACCACCCAACCCATTGTGCCTTAGATTAGGGGTGGCAAATTGAACCCAGACCCATCAACAAACCCAGACCCATCAACTAGAAAATAGACCCAACCCAACCCATTTATTAGTTGGGTAAGAATGGGTTCAAACCCAACTAACCCATTATTAATTGGGTCATAATTGGGCATTAATTGGATCAACTTAAATGACCCAATGGGCAATGAAAGTAACCCACCAAATTTCATCTCTTAATTGGTCTCAAATTCCATCTCTCTCTCTCTCCCCCTGCCCCCCCCTCTCTCCCCCCCCCCCCCCCCCCCCCTTCTCTCTTTCCCCCCGCCTCCCCTCTCTCTCCCCCCCCCCCCCCCCCCCCACAGGAGCATGGCCTTCTCTCTTTTTTACTTTTCTAATTTTTCGATCATAATTTTTAGTTTATATGTAATTGGGTTAATGGGCGGGTCGGGTCTGCTTTAAAATAAATGGGTCGGGTTGGGTATGGGTAATTAGACTCATAATTAATGGGTCTAAATGGGTCAATGACCCATTAAAGACCCAACCCACTAACAACTTACCCAATTTGACCCTAATCCGCCCGTTTGCCACCCCTACCTTAGATTGTTCCTCACATTCTTGGCTGCAGATGTGGAGAGAGAAAGAGACGATGGGTGTGTCCGCGTGGATGAGTTCACCAGCTCCGATCGCCCGAGTTGCGAACACACCTCTGCCGGCTGACTAATTGATCGGAACTCAGATCGGCAATGGTGAAGGTCGATTTGGATGGCGACCAAGTTATAACGGACAGCGAGTCTACGACCAGGAGGAGGAAAAAAAGTCCTTTGAAGTTGTAATCAAGTGTTTTTTCTCAATTTTTTTCGACATATATCTTTTCCGATTAAATGCCAAGAAGTTTACGATTGACTTGATATCCTACATAATCATTATTGTAATCAACAAGTTCTACAATGTGGACAAATCTGATCATAAATATGATTAAGGTCGAAAATTTCCGAAAACGGAGGAGGAGAGAAGCCTTCTTCTCTAGTTTCACTAGGGTTGTAATCAAGTGTGTCCAGCTAATTTTTTCTCATTTTTTTAAGAAATATATCTTCTCCGATTAATAATCATTTGGTACTCAATTGAATTCATACTTTACAAAAACATTTTAATCGACGATTTATGCAATCAGGGCAAATCAGATCATGAAAGTATTTGTTGGATTTGCTCCATATCGGTTAATTATCTCCTCCAAAACTAGTATATAAACTTGGGCGGCCTCTTCACTTTTTGCTAATTAGTTTAGAGTTGGCATGGTATCAGCGCAAGATTTTCGGAGGCTTTTCCCCTTTATTTGTACCATAGTTGCACTATATTTCATTGTGATCCATGTGTTATGGATCCTTTGTTTACCTCTCCACTGGCACATGTGGGAGAGTGTTAGATTTGTCCAACATCGATTAATTATTTCATTCAAAACTAGTATATGAGCCTGGGCGGCCTCTCCACTCCCACAAAATAGGAGCAGCCTTCTTCTTAACACTTCACAAGTTGAAGATGCAAAGTCTTTACACTACAGAACTCGCGTTTCGCAACCCGCGTTACTTGTTTCTCGGACTTGTTTTAAGGATGATAAATTACACTAATTACCTTGGGGTTCAGTATAACTACATAAAACTCCTGAGGAGCATTGAGTAAATTCATTTTGACCCATTTTAACACGAGGGCCACAAAATTACCATTTTTACCCTTTAAGCATCTCCTAATATGAAGAAAACTATTGTTGAAGGGGATTTTGGAGTTTAATTACGTAAAATTTAGCTGCATTTCACTCAGGTATTTGCAAAGAGGTTAACGACAAGAAAGGAAAAATAAAACAAACTGATAAATTACTTTTTCCTATCATGTCCTCATACATATTTTCTTCTCTTCAATTAAAAAAAAGTCTTCTTATATTTCTCTTTATTTTTTTGTTATACGTGATCAAGGCACGGCCCTAGTGTACGTTCTATATGTAATGTTGTCTCTAATTTCAACGAATGAGTAGCAATGGGGGTTTTAGCAAAATTTAAACCTAGAGAAAAAGACATTGGGATCACTTTACCTTTTTATTTTTGTATTTGGCTATAAAAATGCTATACAAATTGACAATCTTGTAAAGTTTTCTTACTCGGTATTGCAATAAATTAATAAACAATATATAGTTGCAGTTATGAAATGATGAGAAAAGAAATGAAACAAAAATCTTCGACATCCAAATCATTGATGAACTCCCCGGCCTTCAATTCGGCCCTTCACCTGTATCATGATTTAAATCTTAACGGTTGCGATGAACTTCTTAAACAATTTTCTAATTGGTCTCGATGATAAGAAATCTTTTGACCAAAAAGTTAAGAAAATATGCAATAGAAATGAAAGAAGCAATAATTTCTAGGGGTTTTTGGCATATGTCTTTCGGTAAATTTGCATATATTATGAAGTGATCACCAGATTCACCGCCATATCCCATACGTGTGTAAAGTGAGAACTGAGATGTGCCGGTCCCCCTCAAAACTTAATACCTTTGGTTGGACCCTTCACTTTAGCGTGTCCAATACATATCATGCCGTGTCGTGTTGGTTTGTGAGATTCCCAATCTTATTTGGCATCCTCCTTGAACATAATTAAGTCTTGTATTCTCCAAGTCAATGTTGGAAAATTGTATCAGAGTAGCATGGGCCGCATGGCATTTTCCAACCAGCATTTTCCAGGAAATTAAATGAAGGTCTAAGTCTTTGGACTGTTACTGCGGAAGAGGAGTCATTATCTCCAGGAAAGAAAATAAGGTGCTTGCATTCCAGTGTGAGCTAGAGCTGCAGCGCCAGTTCGAGCTAGCTACTCGCGTAGCTGGACAGTCTGATCCTAATCACATATCTTTAAGGGACGCCAAATTCCTCATGAAACCAATACTTGCTAATACCGTGGTTAACGATATCTTACTCCCTCCGTCCCAAACTAAATGACAATTTCAATATTTTGGACTCTTAGAAAATTATTCATAATGCTTTCTATAAGTTATATGAATCTTGTTCGATAGATCTGAATTAGACTATCAGAAGATTTTTAGAAAACATCATAAATTGCAAGAAAATTTCAAGAGGCAGAAAGGCCAATATTGTCGTCCATTTTGGGATGAAATGAGTACATATCAATGCAGTTTTGGATATATATACCTAATCATGGTGTATAATCTTGTTAACACAGTATATATGCTACCTCTTGTTTTCTTCTTTTGCCACTTTCAGTCTTTCCACGCTCTCCACTGGCTTGTCATTGGGCGACTTGACTTAGTCTGTAAGTCTGTTTTTAAGGCTCCAGTCCTTTACCCATCAAAAACGGCATAGTTTAAGGCTCCAGTCCTTTACCCATCAGAAACGGCAAATAGAACAGTCTTCCAAATAGACCATTTGATTGGAGAATGAAAAAGGTTTGAGTTGAATTTACAACATCAGGAACAATAACGTTCAAATGCAACTAAAATGGTTTCTCAAATGCATAAAAAAAAAAAAAGAAGAAGAAGCTATACAGCTTCTTGACAATCATTTTTCTTCTTCTTTTTTTTTTTTTTCCATTCAAAATTCCGATCAATGAACTGTCGCAGGACTCCAACCTAAAGAAAAGTCGTAAGTTACCCTTTTCAGATGCGCCAAACACTTAATCACTTAGAGAAAGGTTAGAGAAGTCATCAGAAGACCCAAATTTCTAAGAATAGAGTATGTTTTGAAACTTCAATGATGCGCCCGGGGTGCAATAAAGGGCGCTTAGGTTGCACAAAGCTCCACAAATTTCTCAAACTTTACGGGTTTGACCCGGACACTCCCGAACGGCTTTTTTTGCAAGGTTAAAATTGTTACAAAGCTTGTTGAATCTAATTTTCAACACAAGTAGTTGGAGTCTATGATTTTTTGTATATAAAAAGGTATGACCAATTTACCCTCAATGAGTCGAAAACTAAATCATTTCGGTAAAACGCTCGCATCTCCCTCATTTGAAATCGGATAAAGACCTATTATATATCGATAAAGAGAACGTTCAATTTACTAAAGATGGTGAAATCTATCCATCAAAATAATAATATTTAGTTCATGAAAATTGGGTAATAAGCAGACCGCTACGTCTTAGGTGAATCCTGATGATTAAACAGTTTTGTATGCTTTAGTTTGATGAAGTGCGGAAAGCCCTATGAAGTCTCCGGAACTCCTAAGAAATGAACGAATTCCTTAAAACTTGGAATGTGAGTACGGAATGGAACATAGAATGAGTGGAAGGGCGCGGAAACATGTTTTACCCATAATGGCTCCGACGATATTTGAATTGGTCTACTTTCAACCAACTATTCGTAACCCAAAATCTATTATTTTTATGGTTCAATTCCTTCATCTTTTATTACTTTAATTCCCCCTGTATCAATATAAAATAGGTTTTGATTCGGTTTAAAGTTAGAATGATTCAAAGATTTTTCCAAAATATTTTGTTATTTGCCCTGTTGGGGGTAAAATTATCATATCTTTTGATTTATAAATTAATTAAATAATTTTGGAGTCAAACTACTTTGGTTTGAAAGTAGGCTAGATGAGCTTTTTAACAGTTCAAACCACGTGCGAATCGGAGTTTGGGAGTTTACGTGGGAAGATCGAAAAGTTTGGTCGGTTTTGAAATTTCGGTGATGCGCCCGGGGTGCACAGATTTGCTCCTGTGGCGCACAAAGCTCCACAAATTTCTCAAATTTTGCGAGTTTGTCCTGATCACTCCCGAACTCCGTTTTTTGCAAGGTTAGAACCATTAAAAAGTTTGTTGAGTCTACTTTCCAACCCAAGTAGTCAGAGTCTATAATTTTTTCTATATATAAAGGTATGACCAATTTACTCTAAGTGATTTGAAAATTAAATCATTATGGTAAAACGCTCGCACCTCCCTCATTTGAATTCGGAAAAAGACCTATTATATATCGGTAAAGAGAACTTTAAATTTACTAAAAGATGGTGGAATCCAACCATCAAAATAATAATGTTTATTTCATAATAATTGGGTAGTAACTAAAGCTAGCCTAGCCCATGCTCAACAGTACTGATAAGACACAATTCCAATAAGAAGAAACCACATTGTGGACCAATTAAATGATCTTTTGAGATACCCCAAACAGCGTACAAATTCTTAATTGACTATTAAATTTTGTATTTTGCATGCTTGGACAGGAAAAATAGAGGTTTTCTTCAAGTCAATTTTGGACACTACATTAATGTGCTACCCAGTATTGCATGGACCTTCCCAATCTCACATCTTCCAGGAAAATGAAAGGTCTTAGCCTTTGGCTGTTACCTTGACAGAGGGATATCTCCAGAAAGGAAAATATATAAGGTGCTTGAATTCCAGTATGAGCTAGAGTCTCGCGTCGCTGAACGGTCTGATCCTAATCACGTATGTGTAGTTGTAGCATCCACACTTCCCGTGACACCCCTATCGGCCAATAACAATGTTTAACAATATATCAGTATCTTAGCATCAATGTAGTTAGGATATCTAATCATGGTGTATATGCTTATGATCAATACAGTTTTGTTTACCACATGTTTTCTTGAACTTGGGCCCCTTTTGGCCTTTCCACACTATCCATTGGCTCTTCATTGGACGACTTTACTTAGTCTAACCGAGGGGTGGCTAGGCGTTGGCAATCATCCAGTTTCAAGAGAAAACCATAATATTATGATGGAATGTGTGTACAATAGTACTTTGTAGTTGCATATATATTCACCCTCCGGAATTGAACATGTTTTCTACAAGCTTCTTGTTACATCTATATTCAGCTCGCTAAAATCGTTAACATCAACAGATTTTAAAAGCCACTTGGGATGAACTGAGGGGTACCGTGGCTCCGTGTTGGCGACCATCCAGTTTTGGAGAAGGGGTTTTCTAAGTAACTTAACATTTTAAATTTACAGTTGTGAAAGGAAGAGAAAACAAAAGAAATGAAAATCTATGAATTTCGGACCATGAAAAATGAAAGAAGAAAGAAATTATAAAAATTTCAATAGTTCACTTGGTTTCTTACGATTTCTCACGAAATGGTGAGATTGTGAGAAACTCAAATCTTTCATTTTCTGCCTCTTTTCCACTGGGGATATTAGGCTACAACGCAATACTGTGCAGGCATAGGAAGAAAAATTAATAGGTACTCCTCGGGCAAATAAAACTACTTGGTGCGCCATAGTTCTTAGCCACCACAAAATATTGTAGGGTCCGTGACGTATAATATGAACTCCACAAAAATGTGTGGTAGTTAAGGGTCTTGGGGCAGCACTCGACCATAATGTGGTAGTTAAGGGTCCTGGTGAGGATTCTTCAGGATCAAGTCTCAAAAGACAGTTACTCAGTTCTTTGTTGAAAATGGTGGGCTTGATGCAGTCCCAAAACAGTCTAAATTCTGAGGTGAGAGAAGGTTCGGCCACAAAATTCGCTAGTTGAAAACTGGCCTTAATACCTTGAAATTATCCAATTAGTTCCGTAATCAGGGAAGTTTGGGTCACAATTGGTCTTGTTTTGGCCAAATCCTTGATTCTAGGATGAGTGTGAGGGACAGGGATCCCTTGTGACAAACCAAACTGTCTAGCACACTGATTGGCATGTAGACTTCGAAACTGCAGTTGGAAAAGCGTGTAGTTGAGGGGGAGAATCCTATAGATAGGAATCTTGATATCAAAATGCTAGCCCAAAATTCATTGACCACTTGAGCTGGAACTAGAAATTTGAGGATAGGTTCTATCCTTCGTGATGCTGAGTAGTGGCAGTCTTTAAATGGGAGCCAATTAGGGAAATATTCGAGAACAGGGCTATAAAAAGCCGTGAAGTATCTCTTAAAGGATGAGTCCTCGTGTTTGGGTTCATGAGCTAAAAAGTATTCTGCATAGCTCAAGCATTTACCCCCATCTGTCCTCTTTGGAAAATAGCTCAAGGGCTTCAGAAATGGAAAATAGGCATACAGCCATGCTTGGAGAATCCAAAAAGGACCACCACAATTACTGGTAATTTTATTGTTGGTGAATGTCCACAACCCTTTATACAATGTCCCAAGTACAAAGGGAGCCAATGCAAGCTTTGCATCTTGAGCTAAGCAGATGGCCAAGCGGATATATTCCTTGGTGATCTTTAAACCAGACACACATAGCACATATTTGTTGAGCCAATATAAGTAAAATGCTACTTTCTCAGTAAAGGATGGCTCTCTAAGATCAGAAGTACAAAAAAGGGATATAAAATGTGAATAACTCCATGAGTTATCAGCAGAGGCCTCAAACGGTGGATCACAAGGACAATGATCCAAGGCAGCATTAACTTCTGCACCTATACTCGATAGGCCAGTCAGGTGAGCGATGTCTAAAACAGTGGGACTCATAAGGCCATATGGGAAAACAAAGGTGTTGGATGAAACAGACCAAAAACAAGCAGCAGCGGCAATCAAATTAGGGTTAAAATCAAAAGCCTGTGTAGATAGGTCTATGGCTTCATAAATCCCCATAGCATGCCATGAGAGATGTAGGTATCCCCTCATACGATTAACCCACTTTACCCAAGATGGGAATAC